>NC_058131.1:597884269-597905884 GCF_016433145.1 Gracilinanus agilis
TCAGTCTTTTGACTTTGTTTTATTTGTTCTTGTTGTCTTGAGAGATCATTGGTTTCTAAATGTTCGATTCTAGCCTTTAAGGACTGGTTTTCGGCTCTAATGTTTTGGTTTTCCTTTTCAATCTGGTCATTTTTGGTCTTCAGTTGTCTTGTCTCACTTTCCAATTGCGAAATTCTGCCTTTTAAACTGTTATTTTCTTGCCAGATTTCTTCCATCTTCCTCAGCATTTCATTTTTAAACTCTTCCATAGCTTGTGACCAGCTTTCATTTTTTTGGGGAGGTTTGGATTTTTGTTTTCCCTCCTCTGTTGTCTGGATTTTCTCTGTGTAGAAGTTGTCCAGTGTTCCAGAGTTTCTCTTGATGGTCTTTTTCTTCTGGATTTCCTTATTGCTGGCCATTGTTAGCCCCGCCCCTTTTCCGCTTTGTCTTTGCACTCCGGGTCTGCCTGGGCCTTGCAAGCTTGGGGGGGGGGGGGCTCCAGTCTCCTTGTCCTAGGGGTCAGGCCTCCTGGTAGTTCCCGGTCTGCCCCTCTGCCCGAGGTTCCTTCAGCAGTCTTTGGGGCTGCTTCCACGGCCATGCTCAGGTCTGTACCGGGTCCTCACTGGAGGTCCAAGCCTGGGCTGGAGATTGTTATTCAAGCCTAGGGCACTGCCTTTGCCTGCGCTGATGCTCTTAGGGCCCTGCTTTCACCCCTGCAGAAGTTAGTGAAAGTCCGTGGGCTGGAGATCTTTATTCACACCTGAGGCGATGCCTTCAGTGCTTGGGAAAGGCCGCATTTTAGGGGCCTTTGTCCGGGCGCTCAGGGAAAGTCCCAGCCACCTGGGGTCCCTCGTCTTGCAGCGCATAGGATTATTTAAGTATTCTATTCCCTATTTTGTTAATCTAGGCAGTTTATATTTTTGTAAATATTTACCCATTTCATCTAGATTGTCATATTTATTGCCATCTAATTGGGCAAAATTGCTCTTAATAATTACCTTAATTTCCTCTTCATTAGAGATAAGGTCAACCTTTTCATCTTTGATACTATTAATTTGATTTTCTTCTTTGATACTGTTAATTTGATTTTCTTCTTTTTTATTAGATTAACAAGTGCTTAATTTTATGTTTTTCAAAGCACCAGCTTCTAATCTTATTTATTATTTCAATAGTTCTTTTACATTTAATTTTTATTAATTTCCTCTTTGATTTTAAGAATTTCCAAATTTGTTTTTTTCTTGGGGATTTTTAATGTGTTCTCTTTCTAGTTTTTTAAGTTGCATGTCCAATTCATTGACCTCTTCCCTCTCTGATTTATTGATGTATGCACTCAGGGATATAAATTTCCCCCTGAGTACTGCTTTGGCTACATCCCATAGATTTTGATATGTAGTTTCCTCATTGTCATTCTCTTCAATGAATTGGTAATTGTTTCTTTGATTTGTTCTTTGACCCACCAGTTTAGAAGAATTAGATTATTTAGTTTCCAATTAATTTTAAATTTGGCTTTCCATAAACCCTTATTGGTTATGATTTTTATTGCATTATTGTCTGAAAAAAGTTGCATTCATTGTTTCTCCTTTTTTACATTTGTTCGGAATGTTTTTATGCCATAAAACAAGGCCAATCTTTGTATATGTGCCATACTCTGCTGAAAAGAAGGTATATTCCTTTTTATCCCTATTTATTTTTCTCCAGATATCCATTAGCTACAATTTTTCTAACATTTCATTAATTTCCCTTACTTCTTTCTTTTTTATTTTTTGGTTTGATTTATATAGTAACAATAGGGGATGGGTCTCCCCCACCAGTATGGTTCTACTATCTATTTACTCCTTAAGCTCCTTTAGTTTTGCCTTTAACGATCTGAATTCTATAGTATTTAATGCATATATGTTGATTACTGATATTTCTTCATTATTTATACTGCCTTTCATCAAGATGTAATTACCTTCCTTTTCTCTTTTAATCAGATCTATTTTTGCTTTAGCTTTGTATGTAGCAATTATGTAATTGCTACTTGTGCCTTCTTTATCTCAGTTGAGGCCCTATAAGTCTGCTTCACACCTTTACCTTTACCCTTTGCATATCTACCTACCTCAAGTGTGTTTCTTGTAGACAACATATGGTAGGATTCTAGTTTTTAATCCATTCTGCTATCTGTTTCCTTTTTATGAGGGAATTCATCCCATTCTCATTCATAGTTATGATTACTGTCTGTATTGCCATCCAATTTAGCTTCTTCCTTTGTTTCTGCCTTTTCTCTTTTCCCTCTTATCCTCCCCTCCAACTTTTCACTTTTAGTCAGTCTCTTCCCTTTTCCATCCTTAGTGTTACAGTGATTCCCATTCCCTCCCTTCTTATTATTCCTCTCTTACTATTGTGCCTTTTAAAATACCCCCCAATTTCTCCTTCCCATAGATTTCTCCCCTCCCCACCAGCCCATTTATTATTCTTCTAATTCTCTATAGTACAATTCTCTTGGTATAATTCTCTGCCCCAATGGATCTGCCTGTTCTTCCCTTTCTGAGCCAATTCTAATAAACATAAGATTTAAATACTAACAGTTGACAACCTCTTCCTACATTTCCATTGTATTGAATTTCTCCTGCCCTTACCCTATGCTCTTCTTTATGAAATATATGTTTACCTCATTTTATCTCTTTTCCATTTTTCTCAGTATTATCATCTTTTTACCCCTAATTTTATATATTTTGATGTATCATTCTATAGAGTTTATCACTGTGTACTCTAAGTATACTTCTTTTAGCTACCTTGATAATAACAGTTTGTAAGAGTTACCAATATCATCTTTTCATATAGGAATACAAATCTTTTGAACTTATTGGTTCCCTTAATATTTTTCTGTTCTTATTTATCTTTTGGTGATTCTCTTGTGTTCTCTATTTGGGCAGCAAATATTCTGTTTAAGTCCTGTCTTTTCTTCAGGAATGCTTGAGAATTTTCTATTTTATTAAATGACCATACTTTCTCATGCAAGAATATAGTCAATTTTGCTGGGTAGTTGATTATTGGTTGTAGAGCCAGTTCCCTTGTTTTCTGGAATATCATATTCCATGCCTTCCAGTCCTTCAGTGTGGATGCAGTCAGTTCCTGTGTAAACATAACTGTGGCTCCAGGATATCTGAATTGTTTCTTTTTAGCAGCTTATAGTAACTTTCCCTTTGTGTTGAAGTTCTTGAACTTGGTTATAACATTCCAGGCTGTTTTCAATTAGAGACTTAATGCAATAGGTATTCTGTGGATTCTTTCAATCTGTACTTTACCCTCTTTTTCAAGAATATCAGGGTAATTTTCTTAGAAAATTTCCTGTAGAATGATTTCCGGACTTTTTCTTTGGTCATTATTTTTATTAGTCCAATAATTATTAAATTGTCTCTTCTGGATCTATTTTCAATGTCTGTGGTTTTATTAATGAAATTCTTTTCATTCTTTTGATTTTATTTTATAGATTCTTGATGCTTTGTGAAGTCATTCATTTCTAATTGTTTAATTCTAATTTTTAAAGACTGAATTTCATGCCTGACTTTTTGATTCTCTTTCCTTTTGATCTATTTTTCTTTGTAGGTGTTATGTTGATCTTAACAGAGATATTTGGGGAAGCTGAAGAGATGGTCTGATACTAGAAACCTGCTGGACTCACACCTCCTGCACACACAGGCTTGAGTGAGTAGGGAGGGGTAAGTACTTTTTACTCAACCCCTCCAACCAAGCAGTTGGAAATCAGTTGGAAATGGAGGCAGGACTAATGTCTTCTGGCAAGCCTCAGCAAGGCAAATCTCTAATGATGTTCACTTTCTCAATTTATATTCCCTACAGGTTTGACCGAGGGACAATAGGAGAAGCTTGATGTCTTGTTGTTATCAGGGACAGATAAATCTAACTTGTATGGGCCAGACAGTTGAAGGAAACTTAGCCGAAAGTGGATGTAAGTATCCCCAGAATAATAAACAGGCACTGCTCCCAAAAGATGAAGTTTATATTGATAAAAGAAGAAGGGAAGGCCAGGAAGGGGTATCAAGGATTTGGATAAGATCTGGGAATCCCTGAACTGTTAGGTAGAAACTGCCCCTCCTCCCCCAGGAGAGAGTGGCAGACTTTTAGCTAGCTTGCCCTCAAGCCTGTAATTATCACTTCTAATATCTAAAAAACTAAATAACAATTGTGCTGTTGCTAAAAGGTCTAATTCAGATAAACAAGCAAACCACTGAGCTGAACCAAGATGGTTTTCTTCCCAGATAGCCTCCAAAGCAATCCCAAAACTGGGAACAGCAAGCAAAGTGACCTGCTCACTTCAACCCCAGGAATCAACTGTTTAACTGCTTTCAAACTGTTCCCTCACTGAGAGTTCTCCAGGGGAAGTCTCCTGGAATTCTGGGTGAGGCTTGACACTATATCTTGCAGGAATTCCACTCTGCCATTTTCCATGTTGCAGTAGGTCATTATTTTATCTTTTATTTTCTTTGCCTTGTTTTTAAGCTGGTCAATTCTGGCTATTAAAACACTGTTTTCTTTTTGCATTTCAGGTTCTTCTGTTTCCAGTTGAGCTTTTTTGCTTTTTAAGTTCTTTTGACAATTTTCTTCAACCTCTCTTAATCATTTTTTTTTGTTTTTAGAGTTTTAGAGGTCTTCCAGAGCCTGGCTCCAATTCACTGGAGATCTTGATTTTTTGCTTGGTATTACTTGGTCCTCCTCTGTTGAATCTGTTCTTTGTTTCTTACCTGAATAGAAGCTGTCAATTGTAGTTTTTTTTTCTTTTTCTGCTGTTTACTAATTTCCCCCTTTCTCTCCTACTCCTTATTGGCAATATTCTCGCTCCTCTGTTTATTTGCTGGATCTATGAGTTTGAGTTTTTCTGCCATGAAGGGGCTTCTTCTGTGCTCTGCTGATTAACTGGATTAGGTTAATTGAGCTGACTAGTTGTATTAATGTGCCCTGTGGCCAGATCTTCCCTAGTTGCTCTCAGAGGCCTCTGTCCCACTGCCAAGCCTGATTCTCTATTCACTATGCACCTTTGATCTTCTGGTTTTCTGCCAGCTCCATGAGACTGAGCCCCTCTGCCCTCTGGAGGCTTCTTCTCTTCACCATTCATAAACTGGATTAAGCCAGTTGAGCTGATTTGGCATAGCTTAATGTGCCCTGAGGCCATAACTTCCAGAGGCAGATCACTAAGATGAAGGTCTGGTGGTTGAAGGCAGTAACCTGCCTGCCTTCTTTACTACTTCTTTCCTCCAACTGGCTCCTTTCCCGCTGCGGTTGGAGCCATGGACTTTGTATAGTTGTGGTAGCAAGGCACTCCATCCAGTTTTGAGTCCTAACCCTGAGATTCCACCTACCCTCAGAGTCTCAGCAAATAGGTGGGGGGAAAGCCCTGGGACCTTCCTCCTTTTTTTCCCTTAAATCCAATAATTCAACCTTCTCTGCATACATTTAAGTTGAATCAAGCAGGAAGTTCCCACAGCTGTGTCTTGTTGGATTTGGCTTTCTGTCTCACTTGAAGTGCTTTGTTTTGATTGATGTGGAAGGGTTTTCACAGAGGATTAAACTTTTGTTGCTTCTGAGTAGCCATCTTGACTCTGCCCCCCCCCCTTATTTTTTAACTAATAATTTTAGATAGATACTACTCATTTTAAAGACAGTTCTGTTCATTCTTATGTTCTTTAGTGTTTTTAATAGGAATGGGTTTTATATTTTGTTAAAAGCTATTTCTGCATCTATTGAGATTTCTGCTGGTTATTCATATGATCTATTGTACTGATTGTTTTCTTAACAGTTCCTTATTCCTGGCATAAATACCACCAGGTTCTAGTATATGATCTTTATGATATGCTGCTTTAATCTCCTTGGTAACATTTTATTTAGTTTTTTGTATCACTTTTCATTAGGGATTTGGGACTATAGTTTCCTTTCTCTTTTCTCATATGTCCTAATTTAGATATTAATATCATATTTGTGCCATAAAAGGAATTTGGTAGAATTTCTTCTTTGCCTATTTTTTATCTTTTTGATCTTAAGCAAATATTTAACTAAGTTCTCTGAATCTCATTCCTCCTCTGTAAAATGAAGTATATACTCTAGTTGATAACTAAGAGTCTTTTAGCTTAAACACTTTGATATGAAGCTGAGATATTCAAATTTAAAATGAATAATTTCTGAGCTAGTTTGACAAATCATTTGGTCATTTATTTTGCATTATACTTATTTGGATATATATCTAGTACAATTTACTAGTTTATAAACATCTTAAGTACAGGGCATTTGTTTTATTTCATCTTTGTAGCTCTAGTACAAATTATAGATTACTACACATAATTGGGGCACTATCTCAATATGTATTAAATTATTTCAAATATTTGTTTTAAAAGCACCATGACAACAAAAATAGCCTTGAAAGAATCATGTGATTTTAATTTTCTTTCCTTCATATAATCTCTGAATTTTATTGAAAAGCCAGAGTGTGGCATTAGTTCTCAGGAGGCCTTAGTTCTAATCTTTCCATTACAGGTGGGTCTATACGCATAAGAAATTCTAGACTGTTATACTTTAGGAAGATGAATAACTACATGGAAGACTTCTCTTACTGGCATGTAAAGATATAGAAAATGATACATGTGGTAGTACAATGTAAGAAAAGGATTATTTTACTTGAAGTTAGAAATTCAGACTGGGTTCTGGTTCTTCCTTATATTGCTATATTAACTGAAGCAAGTTACTTCATCTATCTGAGCCTTGATCTTGTTAAGGGTTAAATTTTTTGGGTAGGAGTTTGAACAAAATCAGGAGAGTAGTTTCTTAAACACGAAACACTTAGTTTATTATTAGGAAAGTACAGATAGGAAATATAAAGAAGGAAAGTGAGAGTAATCTTATAATAACTTATAACTATACTTAAGATCCCAATCCTAACTAACTATTTTCTAAAAATCCCTAAATCTGCCTTCAAGGGCAGTTGCTTCTGCCAGGGCAAACACCAGCCCTAAACTTCTCTACACCGTCTATCTAATAATATGCCCACTCTCTTTCTACCTATCTACCCAAGATAATCAATAATCAATAAGGCTATTAAGGCCTTAAATCCGTTTCTCAATCTTCTCACATTCCCAAAGAGAGTGAGCCACACACTCCTCTCCCCAGGGGACCCAGAGACCAAAGAACCCTTTCCAACTGCCAGCTGTAACTGACTAACTCTCAGCCACACCCTTCTAACTATCTAACTGACAGTTTGCACAGCAGGGGGGCTCTTACTCAGAAATCTTTTTGTTTCCTTTGTTCTTAAATAGAAAAAAGGAGAAATTAAGAAAAACTCTCTTAGTCTCCATATCTAAAAGTTGAGATAGTTTTCTGAGTACCTAATTCATGCGTTGTAAGAATGTCAGAGGTGATGGGCATAAAGTCCTGTATTGAGAACTATTCATTTTTTAAAAATTGTTCACCTTTTTGTAGTTTAAATTAATTTATGCAGTTCAATATATTTTTCTGAAAACACATTTCAAGTTGAATTAAAAAAGAAGTTTGTCTTGGTTTCAAATATTTCCTAAGAATACTTGTTACTCAACCACTGGGATTCACTGGCATTAGATTAGAAGAGTCAGATGTCACTAAATTCCAATCTAGTTTCATAAATGATAGGGAAATTAAAAGGATCAACTCATGCTGTTATAAGACTGTCCTTTTGA
This sequence comes from Gracilinanus agilis, assembly GCF_016433145.1. NCBI lineage: Eukaryota > Metazoa > Chordata > Mammalia > Didelphimorphia > Didelphidae > Gracilinanus > Gracilinanus agilis. The sequence goes on from NC_058131.1 coordinate 597,891,946, forward strand.
GAAGTGAAGCAGCACATATCAAAAGTTTCCATCAAATGCATTTCTGCTGTGAACATATGATCTAGCCTAACTCTCAGGTGACCCACAGAACCTTGGTAATCATGGTCATTGTGTCCAGAAGAAATAAAGGAATCTTCCACTGTAGCAACTCAAAGTAATCTAACAAATAGGCTTATTTGGTTGATAATGACACTGCTGCTGTTAGTAATAATAATAATATAATTATTATTTTATTATAACACTTAATTATTATTACATAACAACTATTTATATTTCATTAGTTAACAGATGTGAAATCCAGTATTTCCAAATATAGATCCCAAAATATCACTGGGAATTCTATAGATCAGTGATGGGCAAACCATTCCCCATGGGCCCCAGATCCAGGCCTTAGTTTGCCCATCACTGCCTTAAGCAATTCCCTAATCCCTACATCTGGAAGTGGGTGCTTAGTAATTAGGGAATTGCTTAAGGCAGTGATGGGCAAACTATGGCCTGGATCTGGCCCATAGGGGAATAGTTTGCCTATCACTGCTATAGATAAACCTTACTAGAATTTGAACATCATCAGAGATACAACTCTTTTTCTCAATCAACAGTTAGCTTTTACCCTCAATTTATATAGAATGAAAAACTTTCAAGACATAGTTAGCTAATAAAATTAAAACCTTGCCAAAATAGAATGATGAATGAATCTTTCATTTTATCATTCTAACTCCTACTAGTGTTTTCCTAAAGATACTCTTACAAGCCTACTGATTTACTCTCTCTTTTTTTTAATAATCAGGCATTTTTTCTACTAGACTAGAAAAATAGTAGAAAACCAATTTTTATTCATCTTATGTACCTTGTCCCTGATCACAGAGGTTGTAACTGTCAGCTAGATTTTGAAACCAGATCTTCTGAATATAGATACCAAACCATATCCCATTCTTTCTCTAGCGTTTTTATATAAGCCCATTCTGCCCATAGTTTTCAGAAGTGAAGTGTTTTTTTTTAATGTTATCTCTCATGACTTAAGAAAAATGGATCTTTCTTTGTAATTAGAGGCTAGAAATAAGACTTAGTTTAGATTCATTTTGCTTCTTGACTGGTCCCCTTACATTAGTGTATCAATGCCTTCTTAACTAGGGGAAGTAAAGAGCAAAATGGTTGGATGACCTAAACACACTCTAATTTTAATTCTTATTCTAAAGTTCTCCTTAATTTGTTCCTTCTCTGATGCCCATTTTCTACTTTATAGTTCAAATGAAGGTCCAAAATAGTTCTGAGTTTATGGGCCTTTTCTAAGTTACCCACAAGAAAGAACCCAAGATAATCAAATGAGGATTAGCAATGCACTCAACCAAACACTGATGAAAAATTCATGTTTTCTCCATCATTTTCTGACATTTGACAAACATGACCAGTTTTTTTTTAAAATGTTCATGTCCACAAGACAATTGAATTGATCAACTAGCTTTATTGTTCATTATAAGGATTTTGAAGTAGAAATCCATTTAAATAAATAACAGATTGACAATGAAACATTGATTTTTTTTAAACCCTTGTACTTCGGTGTATTGTCTCATAGGTGGAAGATTGGTAAGGGTGGGCAATGGGGGTCAAGTGACTTGCCCAGGGACACACAGCTGGGAAGTGGCTGAGGCCGGGTTTGAACCTAGGACCTCCTGTCTCTAGGCCTGACTCTCACTCCACTGAGCTACCCAGCTGCCCCAAAACATTGATTTTATAACATATAATTGGTTGATTTTCTCCCTTTCCTCTATAACTAAGGGTGCTGTTGAGTCTATATGTCCTGTGCCTGCTTCAAGGGCCTAGGTTTTTTCTTTTTTTTGGTGCTATATAAAAATGTATGAACAGCTCTAATTTTCTCCTGGCTTTCATGTATCTTGGCTTCCTCCTCCTTAAGTAGAGTTTTGAAAATGAGATGGTGCATCTTGGAAAAAAGCTCTGTGCAAAGCAAGCTTTGAAATCAATAAATCAAGCTGGTCCAGCATCAGTGACTGCAGCTCAGGGATCACTCTGCCAGGCGGCTCAGTCATTACTTACTCCTAAAATCACTTCCTCTCCTTTATTTTCTATTCATATACACCCAGCATCCTGGACAGATAGATCAAGTTTGCACAATATCAGATAGTGTTGTCTCTTGGCTCTGATTGTTAATCGGATAGTTCTAGTGATGTAGCTTCTCTTTCTGCAGAAAAGATTGGGTGTAGTCATTCCTACTCTATTCTGTTGGAGAGATATATCTTAAAGAATGGATCATAAACCTGAGTACATAGATCTGCTTCCAAAAAGGGCTCCTAACTCAACGTGTGAATATAGGTAAATTATTTCACTTTTCTACTTCAGTCTCCTTATTTTTAAAATGTGAGTAATGTGCTACATCAGTTATATGGTTCTTTCAAGTTCTTAATTCTATGAAGTCTTGTGCTGATCTCTTCCCTTTTCTTAATATTTTTATCTTTATTTATAATCAGTGACTCCTTTAGGCTGGGGTAAAAAAAGAGAAATCTTCCCTTCTAGAATTTTCAGAATTTTCTACTAAGCCAGAAATTTCACTGCAGTACTATTTTACAGGAGGCAGCTAGGTGGCTCAGTGGATAGAGCACTGCACCTATAGTCAAGAACATGAGTTCAAGTCTGGCCTGTGACATTTACTAGCTGTTTAACCTTGGGCAAGTAATTAAACCTCTGTTTGTTTTAATCCAATAGAGAAGAAAATATCAAAACAACTCCAGTATCCTTGCAAAGAAAACTCTATGGACAGGCAGTATGGTCCACTAGGTCAGGAGAATCAGATATCGCTGAATAAAAATTTCTTTATATCTAGATAGAATAGAGTACAGAGAACTGAATGTTTGGGTCAAGGGTCAGGAACACATGAATTTAAATTCAGCATCAAATATTTATTAGTTGTTTGACTCTGGAGAAATCACATCATCTCTATTTGCCTCAATTTCCTCAACTGTAAAATAGGGATATTTAGCACATACCACCTCACCCCCAAGGTTTTTGTGAAGACAATGAGATAATATTTGTAAAGAATTTAGCATATTGCCTGACACATAATGAGCACTTCCTTTCCTCTTCTTCCCCAATGAAATAGTCAGAAATAGTTGAGAGTCATGGGTTCTAATTCCAATTCTGCTATTAAGTATTAACTCTCTTACTTAATCATGTTCATCACTTAATCATGTGGGTCACTTAAATTGAGTCATTTAATCTTCCTTGACCTCCCCTCTCTCATCTATAAAATGAAGGAGTTAAAATAAAAGAGATAATATGGTGTGGCAGTAAGAGTAAGACATGAGAATTAAAGTTAGATATAAGCTCTAGTCCTGGTTCTGCCACGGACAAAGTCAGTAATTCTCTGGTTCCTCATCTGCCAATTTCAGCAGTTAGACTGGATGATCTTGTATATCCCTTTGAAGTACAAATTTTATACAATGAGCACATGTTTTAGTACTCTAGCACTGCCTAGAGGGCTCATAGCTGGTATGCTATTAATGGCTGCTGCAAACTACCCTAGCAACAAAAGTGGTTTTATCCATTTTGTTATATATGTATTTTTACAAGGAGAAAGGAACTCCAAGATCCAAGGATTTCGAATGGAAAGGGATTGTATAGGTCCTCTAGTAATTGAAGCGCAATCAAGCAATATAACTTCCCTAAGATCACATAGCTAAGAAAGACAGTCAGAATTTCAACTTGAGTGTTCTGAATCCAGAATGGCTGCTTTTTCTGCTATACCATGATAATAATGAGTGTGGGTGTCATGGGCATTGAAGTGTATAGCTTTTAGCAGATACTAGACCCAGAGGCTATCTTAGCTCTTATGAGCTTAATAATAAAGATGCCACCAGTTTGAATAACTGGTTTTTTCAAACTATTTGGGAAAACTATGGCAGAAAGTAGACTTTGAGCTTTACCTAGCAGATACTAGAACAAAGGGTAAAAAATGAAAATAAAAATAATCAATAATAGTAGCTAACATTTATATAATACCTATTCTGTGCCAGGCATTTTACTAAGTATTTTACAATTATTATTTCATTTAATCTTCAAAACTCTGGGAGATAGATGTCATTATTTTACCGTTTTTCCTAAATAAGAAACTGAGACACACAGAAGTTAAATGACTTGCATGAAGTCACACAGCTAGCATTTGAGGCCAAACTAAAAATTAGGTCTTCCTGATTCCAAGTCTGTCATTTTATCCACTGAGCTACCTAGATACCCTTGAAAAAAATGTCCAAAGTTCAATAATGACTGAGAAAATTTTGGAAAATCAAGGAGGCAACTAAGAGGTTATTTCAGTGTAGCCTAAATCTCATTAGAGTAATCATTGGAGTCCAGATAGCTGAATGCCTTCCTTTTTCTTAGAAATGATATTAGGGATTTCTATCAATTTCTGTCATTCCAGACTAGAGGAAGTGGGAGGTGGGACCAGAATGCCAGAATCTCCCTCTATTCCCCTTCTATTTTAGAGTGGGTCTAACTGCTTCTGTAATATCTGGGTGACACAATGGAACATTGGCCCCAGAGTCAGGAAGACCTGAATTCAATTGTAGCCTCAGACTCTTAATAGCTTTTTGACCCTGGCAATTTACTTAACCCTGTTTGTCTCAGTTTTCTCATCTATAAAATCAGCCGGAGAAGGAAATGGCAAACCACTCCTGTATCTTTGCCAAGAAAACTTCAAATGAAGTCATGAAGCATCAGAAACAACTGAACAACAACAAATTACTTCTATAAAATTTAAAGTCTTCTTATCACTTTCTAACCACCATCTTCTCATTTTTTTGTTATTTTACTTCCCTATTTACTAATCTCTTATTAGCAGTAAATACCCTTGGAATTTGCTTTAAGAAAATCTAAAGGAAGGGCTGCAGAGAAGGAATTGTGTTAAGAGTTGGAAATGGGCCTTCTTTCCATGGGTAATTTGGAGGAGAGGAACAGGATGGAGGAAGGAATGGTGATGATCTAATGCTAACTAACACTTGTATTAATCTTCAAGGTTTACCAAGAACTTTTTACATAATAATTTTCCTGTAAAGTAGGTTGTATTATTATTCCTATTTACAAATGTAGGAAATAAAGTTCAAAGAGAGTACAAGGCTTCACAGATACTGGGGGTATGGAGATAAAGAAAATGATAACAACAAATAAAACAGAAATTGTTTCCCCTCAGGAAGATTATATTCTACTGAGAGGTAGTTAGGGGCCCAGCATTTGAAGTAGAGGTTTCCTGTCTCTAGGTCCATAGTGTTCCTTACCTCTCTGATATCAGATAGTATCTCAGTATACCCAAGAAGGGAAAAAAGGAAGTTAGAGACACAAAGATTTAGTTTGGAAGTGAAAAAGTGTCTTTATAATGCTTAGCCACAGCAAGTTCCCAGGGTCTATATGATAGCTATTGTTATCTTCTTCCTTTTCATTTTTCCTGTCACTTTTCCCCTCTTCTTTCTCTTCATCTACCCTTTCTCTCTATCGTTTCCTTTTCTCTATCTTTCCTTCTTTCCTTCCTTCCTTCTTTCTTTTTTTGTTTGTGTTAGCTTCAGGAGGAAGTAGATAGAAAAAAATGAAGAAAAATGTTTTCTTTATGGAAATAGAAATCACTGCACTCTGACAAACAAATGCCTTAATTGTTAATTAATAAGAAAATTTCCCTAAGACATATTATTTACCATATTGCCTCTGTTGTTGAGGATGTTTTGCATCTAATTTAATGCATGACCATGAACATTTTTATAATAAAAAGGACAAACTTTTTCTAAATAATCAAAGCTCTTGTTTTCAGTAAACTTCTTTGTGAATAATTTTCTCTTTCTAAGTAGAAGCCACACACAATATGTATACCCCCAACAGAACTGAGGCATCTCTAAGGCTTTAGAAAACTTTTTACTTGAGTCTATATTTTAGAAGGCAGCAGATATTAGGAACATGAGGGAAATTTTCTCACTCCTGAAATCAAGGATTTCATCAAAAGAGCCACCATCAATCTGGGGAGGCCTACATGATGTTTTGTTGCCTAAAAAATAAGACATCATTTTAAAAATGCTTTATAAACTTCTTGAGCTGATTAGGGAGCCCTCAACTCCCAATGTCTATATTTAATAGTTACTTCACTTTTTTCTTAAATTAAAACACATTTATTTTCAAAGCATTTTTGTGAATGTGGTAAAATATATTGAGTGTTATCTTTACTGAGGCTTATTAGATATGAGACTAAGATTAATGGACAGAGTTAGAATGAAATCCAAGTCTCCTAGAATTTCCTATCAACTTCTTAGACTCTTATAGTATCATAGCATTTAATGCTGAAAAGAACCTTGGTGGCTATTGAGTATAATGTCATAATTATATTGATGAGGAATATGATGTCCAATAAAGTTAGGTGACTTAGCATGAAAAACCTTATATACATTTAAGGTAAGAACTTAGCCAAGGAATTCCTGACTCCCAAGTAACCTGCTATATAATGTAAAATGTTTTCTCTCATTTTAGTCTACAATGCCCTGCACAAAATAGTATTGAAAATATTACTTGCCCCTGATTGCTTTATATAAGAAATTAAAAATGAAATACCACTAAGAGAAGAGAATATGTCTTGAAAGTTTGAAAGTACTCTCAGATGCAAAGAAGGCAGGTTAGTCATCAGCATCATTTTTTCTTTGAGCCTTAGACTAAGGGAGTGGTAAAATGGTAAAGTATATTCTTATTTCATAGAATTTAGAATTTGGAGACCTAGGTGATTTTCTTCTCCAGTTTCTCCATTTTAAGCATAAGAGAACATATATTATGTGACTTACCAAAGGTTGTATTGATACATACATGGCAGAATATCTCTAGATCCTAGTTGTCTTCAGATTCTGAGGTATACACAATTCAAAAAAGCTCAGTATAAAATTATGTATAGAATTGTAGACTTTTAGAACAAGAATAGAATTTGTGACTTCAAAGTGACAAAAGGCATCATTTAATCCATTTCCTTGGTCTGAATTCAGCACTGTAAAAGACATTTCTTACTCTAGAATAGTAAGATCATGTCTGTGTGAAGAAAAGTAGAAATAATAACTAGAATTTATATAAAGCTTTAAGGTTTGTAAAGTACTTTACACAGATGATCTTATTTCTTATCCAAACAATCCTGAGAATTACATACTATATATATAACCATTCTTACTTTGTAGAAGAAGCAAGTCAGGCTCAAAGAGGTTAAATTACTTTTTTAGCTAGTACCAGAGATCAGATTCTAACTCATTTCTTCTTGATAGCAAATTGAACACTCTATCTACTATATACCATGTGGTATCTCTGCCATGTGATTAATCACAGGTTTTCTGTGGGGAGCCATAGCTAGTTGATGCAATAGATAGAGTTTGGGGACAAGAGTTAGAAAGACATGAGTTCAAATTTAATCTTAGATACTTACTAACTGTATGATCTTGACAAAGTCCTTTAACCAATTTGCACTAATTTATTCAACTGTAAAATAGGAAAAATAACAGCTCCTCTCTCACAAGGTTGTTAAGATAAACAAATCAGATAATATTTGTAAAATATTTATCACAATGCCTAGAACAGTTGTTTGTTTTTTCTCAGTTTTAAAACAAGATCAATTACACCAAAGGATAATATCTTGACTTGTGTGTAAATTGGATTTTAATAAAGCACAGTTGCACAAAGTCATCAACCTTATTTTCTCTTCCAGTCATTGAAATCTAGTGGCAAGATAAACATCAAAATGAATGGTGATGGCCTGGAATATAGTAGATGACCATGGTGTCTTTGATATCCTGCCAAACACAACAACTTCCTCATCCTTCTTCATAGCCAATGGAATAAATAAATTGTACAAGTCATCGTATAAATGCTTTTTCTCTCCCCTTTCTTCTCCCCTAAACATTAGATTAAGAGTCAGAATTTTCAATATAGCCTGACTCACCACAATTAAGGAGATTTCATATCATTTTCCAATATGGCATCAAAGCTCAGAATTTATATTAAGAAAATAGTTTAGATGCAAGAAGGGAGTGAAAAGTGGGGAAAATCAAAAGACCTGCTTTCCAGTCCTAAATCTTTTAGTATCTAGCTATATGGCCCTAGGTAAATCACCCAATGTGCATGCAACTTAAATTCTTCAACAGTAAACTAATCATGTTGGCTTACATGATCTTTAATTTCCTATTCAACTTACAATTTTTATAAACTATTAATTGGTTCAATAGCAAGCTTATTTCACTTTATTGTTCAGAAGTTAATTATTGCTGTGGGCAAAAAGAAGCAAAACAAAAGAGTCAACTAAATAATCAATCTTTTCAGTTGCCAACAGAGACAGAGCTTGAATCTCTTCCTAGAATTAACTCTTTAAAAATAACTGAGACATTTATTTCATTGTTGCTATAATCCTGTACATATTAATCTAGAGGGCTGAAAGAGATTGTTGAAGTCTCTTCATTACCAAGACCAGAAAAAAGTTCTCTATACCCCATCTGGAGCTAAACCTAAAGCCAGATTCACTGACTCCATGGGAAGAGAGCTAGTCTGGCTCAGGCACACCTTTGAAAGGATCAAGGATGTAGGTGCCACCATTAATAGAGATGCAAGAAACATTGATCTGACTCTGTGCAGCTCTCTGAAGATATATGAGGAGCTGGAAAAGAATTGGAAAGTCTAATACAATATTTTTAGCATTGATATTATCCCTGTATTGTGGGAGCAGGCTTTTCCCAACTATAATTTACAAAGCTTTTTCATGGATATTCTCTCATTAGATTCTGACAGCAATACTTTGAAATAGGCAGGACAACTATTATCATCACCATTTAAAAATAAATAATCTAAAGTCTGGAGAGGGCAAATGACTTCCCAGGGTCACACAGCTACCAGAAAAAAAGCTAACCTTAAGTCTGGTTTCTTCTTTCCTTGTACATTGCTTTTTCTGCTGCATCCCACTAAACTCTATAGAACAATCATTCATGCATCACTTAATTCAATTGCCTTCTCTCTCCCCTGTGCTGTTTGAGAAGATGTTGATGGGTTGGCCTGAGGATGTAGAAAGCCAAAAGGCCAAATATTTGGCAGACTGGAAACTCAATGGCACTGAACTTTCTTCTCCAGGGTAGCAGCATCTTGGAAATATGAAAGGGGTGGGGGAGAAGGTAGGATGGAGCTGAGGGAATGAAATTAAGGACCCAGTAAGCAACAGAAGTAAATGCTGGGAAAATAGTATAAACTGCTTCCTTTTTCAGTAGAATTTTACCCATCAGCTTTGACATAAGTGCCATATTCTGGCTGTAAAAATATAATTAGAGCAGTGAATCAGAAAGTTGCTGTCCATTGGAGAGTACAGTGTGTTCTCAGCCAACTAGGGACGATGTGAAATCCATGCAGATGGGCCCAGTCTTCCCTTCTCAGGAAACCAAGTGAGATGTGATCAGCATAGTCTTTGCCAGCTAAAAAAAGGCTGCATCATTCAGACTCCTTTCCCTTTTTTGCTTACTCCCTCCAGCACACTGGGCAACAGGCCCCTAGTGAGTTGAGCTGGTGAGGTTCCTTCTATTCTCTCCCATCTGCTACCCCATTTCAGTACCTAGTTTTATTTTAGAGCTTCTAGTGAAACTGAATCCTCTTCATACCTGTGGAACATGGGAAACTGAATATCCTTAAAATCAGAGCCAGGCAACAACAGCAAAAAAAACAATGGCTGATAATAACAAATCCATGGCCATTAAAGAACCTTTTTTATTGCCACAAAAGTTTTGTTTTGATTTGTTAGTTGAGGAGGAGAGAAGTGGTCTAACCTTATGATTTCAGTAGCCAGACAGTGGAAATTATCTCTACTTTTGTCAATTTGAAAGTGAATGCTAACTTATTGCCTTAAAGTGTTAGTTGTCTACTGAACTGAGAATAAATGGCTGTCCTTAGTTACCCACCTAATATGTCTGAGAGCAAGGCTTAAGCCAAGTCTATCTGACTCCAAGGCTAAGACTTTATCCTCTAAGCCAGTGATGTGAAATTCAAATAGAAATGGATTCCAGTGGGCTTCATATTGACTTTTAAAACCAAAAAATAATATTATCTATGTTGCATTATATTTTTTTATTTAAATTGTCAGTATTTCCCAATTACATGTTAATCTGATTGGTGCCTCATTTGGAATTTTTCTTGTTGCTAGTTTGATACTTCTGCACTAAATCAAATTCCCTTTGATAAAGACATTAAGGTTAAATGAAATTTACTAGAGGAGGAAAGGGTTAAAGAAAATAACTGGAACTTGGAGCCACTTCAAATCACATAAACAATGCCAAAGAAGAATAAAGGAGGACACTGACCTTTATGAAAATTGCAATAAAATAAAGACAATAGGACGTGGCTCAAATAACTATAATTGAGAAAGCAATGAATCAAGTAATAGTCACTCATTGTAGAATACAGCCTTCTCTTAGGAAAGAAAGAATGATATATAAGAAGTGAATGAAGTAGTCAAAGGGAAGATCAGTAGAGGGTAGGATATAAAAACAACTTCATGGAGGAATTGGTGTTTTTATTTTTTTATATATGCCGGTCACCTCCCTCCTCCAAAGCCAAACATAGGAAATTAAACTGATATAAGAGGTTTAGGAACTTTGAGTTCTCAATTTAGGCTTGCTTTAACTTCATTTTTGTGATTATTCTAAAGTGTACTTCCATTTACAAACTGTCTATCCATTTAGTATTTGTTTTATGAAGGGAGTTAAATAATAGCATCAAGGTTGACCAGACTCCATCAGTGAAAATTGCTTAATTTAGTTTCGCTAAAATCTAAATTGGATCAATCCATCAATTAATCAACAAACATTTGTTAAGCTACAAAACCAGTTATTATGAAAGTGGAAAAAACAGAAATTGAAGATAGTTGAATATGCCAGATTTCTGACCTTTCAATGGAATTATAAAAACTAAACTATTGCATCTTCCCTCCAGGACCTTACAATCCAAGAGGCAGCATGGACCCAGACAGTCATGCAGACAGAATGAGTGTAATTTAACCAACCATGTTATTTTGTAAACCATTTTCATTTTACACAAGACAAGGGAAAAATACAGCATGTGCAATACAAACATCTACTTTACTATTTATGACTGAAATCAGAATAAGGGAACCAACATATCCAGCAATATAGTGTAAATAGCACTGAACACTGAACTGGTAAACTTAAGTTCATTCTGCCCCAGTCTGTCATTCATTAGTTGTGTGAGGATGGCAAGGCAGTAAACTCATTTCCACCTATGTAAAATGGAGATAATATTTGCTCTACCTAAGTCACTGTTTTATTTTGAGTAAATGACTTTGTAAATGTTAAAATAATTAGAAATATTAGCTTCTGTTATTATTATACTGTGTCCATGTATGTTCAGTTTTGCATCTGGACCCCATTTTGTACTAGATCCCTTTCTTTTTTTCTCCTGAAGTATATAGTTTAAACCCCAGTTTTTGATATTTTCTTATTTATAATTTACATTTTCCCTGACTTGCCAACCTCCTATTCTCTCCATACCCTCCTGACCTTGCCACATACCTGAAGGCTTAGTCATGACACAGTGATCTACTACTAACTTCTTCCAAATCACTCGTTACCTATAATATCTCTCTAGTTTTGTTGTCTAATGAGTTGACTTCCCCAATTGTCACCCTCTCAGGAATATTATGAGAAACAGCTAATGATTGGTAATTTATATCTGCAAAGAGTTTGGCAGAGAAACACTGTTAGATAACAAATTATTTTGGCCCTGACCTAAATAGGAGGCCTCTAGGTTTCTCTTATGTACTCCTTAACCTTTTAGATATTATTGCCATTAGATAATGAGGAAGAAGTCCAGCAAAAACACTTCATTTATCTTCTTTTAGAAACAATGAGGTGATCCAAATAAATTAATTTTCTAGATAAATCATCATCTTAAGCATCAAACACTTTATCTTTCACACTTTTTTTCTTTTTTTCCCTTTTATTTATTTACTTTTTTAAAACCCTTACCTTTCATCTTGGAATGAATACTGTGTATTGGTTCCAAGGCAGAAGAGTGGTAAGGGCTAGGCAATGGGGGTTAGGTGACTTGCCCAGGGTCACACATCTGGGAAGTGTCTGAGGCCAGATTTGAACCTAGGACCTCCCGTTTCTAGGCCTGGCTACAAATGTTTCCAAGTCTTCCCCTTTTACTAAAAAAAAAAAAATAGGCTATATTGTTGCTTCACTCTATTAGCCTATATCTCTCCATGTCTCCATGCTTTCTTAGTTAAATTTCTAGAATAACATATCTAGCCTTATTACCATCAATGCTCCACCTTTCACTTAATTCTCAACCTGTTGCAATGTGGTTTCTAACCTCAATTCTCAGCTGAAAGTGCTTTATAAAAAGTTGTCCATGATTTCTTAATTGCCAAATAAGATGGACTTTTCTCAATCCTCAACTTCTTAACCCTTCTGTAGCATTTGACACTCTCAGTCATACTGTCCTCCAGAACACTCTCAACTATTGAGAGTTTTTTTAGAAAAAGAGGTTTTTTTCTACATAATTTCTAACATTTTCATCTATTTTTCTACGAGCTTTCTTTTGGAAACCTTAACAGTTTACATGGTTTTAATTGATATCTATTCTGATGACTGCCATGTCTATACATCTACCAAAAGCTTCTTCACTGAGCTCCAACTGACTTTTGGAGATTTCAAACCCAATTTAAAAAGATATGTCAAAGTCAACATGCTTAAAACACAACTCATACTTTGATCAAACCAACCCCTTTTCTGAAAGTTCCTATTTTTTGTTGAGAGAACCATTATTCTTCCATTCTCTGAGATGTATAACCTTAATATTATTTATAACTCTTTGATTTGCCTCCTCCAAAATATCTAAACAGTTATCGAGTCTTTTCATTTATACTTTTATACTGTTTCTCAAATCTTATTCCTTATAGCTAATTACATGGCTATTACCTTAGTTCAGTAATCATTCCTCTAACCTGGACTACTGTTATAGCCTCCTCTTTGGTCTCCCAGCCTAGCATATTTTCTATCAACAATCTATGCTTAACACAGATGTGAAGGTGATTTTCCTAATGCACAGATTTATCCATTTCAATCCCCTCCTCAATAAATTCCAGTGATACCTTAATGATTTTAGAAAAAAAAGAAATATATTTCTCTGTTTGGCTTTCAGTTTTTCAGAATCTGTCCATAACTTGCCTTTTTAAATTTTACTATACATTACTACCCTTCATACACACTACACCCCAGTCAAACTGGCATTCTTATTGTTTTTCACATATATAAATCATTCCATCTCCCATCTCCATGTGTTTATCTACTTATTTCTCATTTCTGGAATTTAGTCATTCCTAAAATTTGCTCCTCCACAACTCAGCTAAGTCATGACTCTCCATATAGAAACTTTCCTTATTTTTATAGTTCCTAGTGCCTTTCTTCCTAAACCCATCTTGTATTTATTTTCAAAAACCTATAAATCTATACATACATATGTAGGTATGTTCTTATTTCTCCTTGATTAAATGTAAACCTCCTGAGTGCATAAACATTATTATTTTTTCCTTGCAGGATATAAAACACATAGGAGGAACTTTATGAATTATTATTTATCTGAGGAATTGATAAAGAATTAGAAAACAACATAAAAATGACCACGACAGTGAAAGAAAGTAGAAAGGAATAGTAAGGAATTTCAAGGAAAATCAAAGAAAGAAAAGGAAAAGGATTTTCAACTGGAAGACCCTGAATACATCTTGGTCTACCACTTTATATCTATATGTATATATGTATATATATATATATTAGAGCATGTAATTATTATTATTATATATTATATATTATATTTCTAATATTATAGATATTAGAAAATCTAATATACATTCTAAAGAAAATAATTTAACCTCTGG
>NC_058131.1:597915765-597923417 GCF_016433145.1 Gracilinanus agilis
TCAGAAACCAAAATCCTACCATAGGTTGTCTACAAGAAACACATATGAGGCGGGTAGACACACACAACTTCAAGGTTAAGGGTATGAGCAAAATCTTTTGGGCATCAAATGAGAAAAAGAAGGCAGGAGTGGCTATCATGATCTCTGACAAAGCCAAAGTAAAAATAGATATGATTAAAAAAGACAGTGAAGGTCATTGCATCCTGATTAAAGGCAGTATAAACAATGAGGAAATAACACTGCTCAATATATATGCACCAAGTGGTATAGCATCCAAATTCATAAAGGAGAAACTGGCAGAGCTCAAGAAGGAAATAGATAGTAAAACCATAATAGTGGGAGATCTAAATATTCCTCTTTCAGATCTAGATAAATCAAACCAAAAAATAAATAAGAAAGAGGTAAGAGAGATGAATGAAATCCTAGAAAAATTAGATTTAATTGATATGTGGAGAAAAATAAATAGGGACAAAAAGGAATACACCTTCTTTTCAGCTGCACATGGCACATTCACAAAGATTGACCATGTTATAGGGCATAGAATCATGGCAAACAAATGCAAAAGAGCAGATATAATAAATGTAACCTTCTCAGATCATAATGCGATAAAAATAATAATCAGTAAGGGCAACTGGACAGGCAAATCAAAAACTAATTTGAAATTAAACAATATGATTCTCCAGAACCAATTAGTCAAAGAAGAAATCATAGAAACAATCAACAATTCCATTGAAGAGAATGAAAATGATGAGACATCCCACCAAACTCTGTGGGATGCAGCCAAGGCAGTACTCAGGGGGAAATTTACATCCTTGAGTGCATATATTAACAAATTAAGGAGGGCAGAGATGAATGAATTGAGTATGCAACTCAAAAAATTAGAAAGTGAGCAAATTAAAACCCCCCAGATGAAAACTGAGTTAGAAATACTAAAATTAAGGGAGAAATTAATAAAATCAAAAGTAAAAGAACTATTGAATTAATGAATAAGATTAGAAGCTAGTATTTTCAAAAAACAGATAAAATATACAAAGTACTGGTCAATCTAATAAGAAAAAGGAAAGAAGAAAACCAAATTGACAGTATTAAAGATGAAAAGGGAGACCTCACCTCTAAGGAATGAGAAATGAAGGCAATCATTTAGAAATATTTCGCCCAATTATATGGCAACAAATATAGAAATTTAGGAGATATGGATGAATATTTACAAAAATATAAATTGCCTAGATTAAAAGAAGAAATAGAATACCTAAATAATCCCATATCAGAAAAAGAAATTGAACAAGCCATCAAAGTACTCCCTAAGAAAAAAATCACGAGGGCCTCATGGATTCACAAGTGAATTCTATCAGACATTCAAAGAGCAACTAATCCCAGTACTATACAAATTATTTGATATGATAAGCAAAGAAGGAGTCATACCAAATTTCTTTTATAACACAAATATGGTACTGATCCCAAAGCCAGGTAGACCAAAAACAGAGAAATAAAACTATAGACCAATCTCTCTAATGAACATAGCTGCAAAAATCTTAAATAGAATATTAGCAAAGAGACTCCAGCAAGTAATTAAGAAGATCATCCACCATGATCAGGTGGGATTTATACCAGGAATGAAAGGATGGTTCAACATTAGGAAAACCATCCACATAATTGACCATATCAACAGTCTAACAAACAAAAATCACATGATTATCTCAATAGATGCTGAAAAAGCCTTTCACAAAATACAGCATCCATTCCTATTGAAAACATTGAAAAGTATAGGAATAGAAGGACCTTCCCTAAAATAATAAACAGTATATACGTAAAACCATCAACAAACATCATATGCAATGGGGATAAATTAGAAGCCTTCCCAATAAGATCAGGTGTGAAACAAGGATGCCCATTATCACCTCTACTATTCAACATAGTACTAGAAACACTAGCAATAGCAATTAGAGAAGAAAAAGAAATTGAAGGTATCAAAATAGGCAATGAAGAGACTAAGCTATCACTCTTTGCAGATGATATGATGGTATACTTAAAAAATCCTAGAGAATCAACTAAGAAGCTGGTAGAAATAATCAACAACTTTAGCAAAGTTGCAGGATACAAAATAAACCCACATAAATCATCAGCATTTCTATATATTTCTAACACATTAGAGCAGCAAGAGGTAGAAAGAGAAACACCATTTAAAGTCACCCTGGACAATATAAAATACTTGGGAATCTCTCTATCAAAACAAACAAAGCAATTATATGAAAACAACTACAAAATACTTTCCAAACAAATAAAACTGGATCTCAACAATTGGAAAACCATTAATTGTTCATGGGTAGGACAAGCTAACATAATAAAAATGAACATTCTACCCAAATTAATTCACCTATTTAGTG
Source organism: Gracilinanus agilis (assembly GCF_016433145.1). NCBI lineage: Eukaryota > Metazoa > Chordata > Mammalia > Didelphimorphia > Didelphidae > Gracilinanus > Gracilinanus agilis. The sequence continues at coordinate 597,918,150 of NC_058131.1, forward strand.
CCATACCTATCAAATTACCAAAAAATGTCTTTACTGAATTAGGAAAAAATATAACAAATTCCATTTGGAATAGCAAAAGATCAAGAATATCAAGGGAAATAATGAAAAAAATGTGAAGGAAGGGGGCCTAGCAGTACCAGATATTAAACTATACTATAAAGCAGCAGTCATCAAAACAATATGGTACTGGCTAAGAGATAGAAGGGAAAATCAGTGGAATACACTTGGGGTTATTGACATCAGCAAGACAGTGTACGATAAACCCAAAGAGCCCAACTTTGGGGACATGAATCCACTATTTGACAAAAACTGCTGGGAAAATTGGAAAACAATATGGGAGAGATTAGGTTTAGATCAACATCTCACACCCTACACCAAGATAAATTCAGAATGGGTGAATGACCTGAATATAAAGAGGGAAACTATAAATAAGTTAAGTGAACACAAAATAGTATACCTGTCAGATCTCTGGGAAAGGAAAGATTTTAAAACCAAGCAACAGTTAGAGAAAATTACAAAATGTAAATTAAATGGTTTTGATTATATTAAGCTAAAAAGCTTTTGTACAAACAAAAACAATGTAGTCAAAATCAGAAGGGAAACAACAAATTTTGAAAAAATCTTTATAACAAAAAGCTCTGACAGGAGTCTACTTACTCAAATATACAAGGAGTTAAATCAATTATATAAAAAAATCAAGCCATTCCCCAATTGAAAAATGGGCAAGAGACATGAATAGGCAATTTTTCAGGTAAAGAAATCAAAAGTATCAATAAGCACATGAGAAAGTGTTCCAAATCTCTAATAATTAGAGAAATGCAAATCAAAACAACTCTGAGGTATCACCTCACACCTAGCAGATAGGCTAACATGAAAGAAGGGGAGAGTAATGAATGCTGGAGGGGATGTGGCAAAATTGGGACATTAATGCATGGCTGGTGGAGTTGTGAACTTATCCAACCATTCTGTCTTGAAATTTGGAATCATGCTCAAAGGGCTATAAAAGAATGCCTACCCTTTGATTCAGCCATACCATTGTTGGGTTTGTACCCCAAGGAGATCATAGATAAACAGACTTGTACGAAAATATTTATAGCTTTGCTTTTTGTGGTGGCAAAGAACTGGAAAAGGAGGGTATGTCCTTTAATTGGGGAATGGCTGAACAAATTGTGGTATATGTTGGTGATGTAATACTATTGTGCTAAAAGGATTAATAAACTGGAGGAGTTCCAGGTGAACTGGAAAGACTTCCAGGAACTGATGCAGAGCGAAAGGAGCAGAGCAAGAAGAACACTGTACACAGAGGTGGATATATTATGGTAAAATCAAATGTAATGGACTTCTGTACCAGCAACAGTGTAATGACACAACACAGCTATGAGGTATTTATGGTAAAAAACGCTACCCACATTCAGAGGAAGAACTGCAGGAGAGGAAACATAGAAGATAAACAATTGCTTGAATGCATGGGCTGAGGTGGACATGATTAGGTATGTAGACTCGAAACTACCACACCAATGCAACTAACAACATTATGGAAATAGACCCTGAAGAAGGACACATGTTACAACCAGTGGAAATGTGTGTTGGCCATGTGGTGGGGAAGAGAGGGGGTTGAAGGGGAAAGTAGGGGCATGAAGCATGTAAACAGGTTAAAAATGAATATTGATAAATATTTTAAATAAAAACAAATTTAAAAAAAGCAATAGGGAGGAAGATTTCTACTTATTATGAGGAAATATTTTCTAAAAATAAGAACTGACTCACAATGCATTACAAAGTAGTAAGTTCCTCATCATAGAAACTGTCCAAAATTAATTAAGAAAACAGAAAAGTCAAGATGGCAGTTTAGAAACAGCAAAAGTTGATTCCTCTGTGAAAACCCTTCCACAACAATAAAAAATTGCTTAAAGATTGACAGAAAACTAAATCCAACAACAAGTCATAGCTAAGGGACCCTCTTGCTTGATTCAGCTTAAATGGTAAACAGAGAAGGCTAAATTCTCAGGTTTAATGAAAAGAAAGAAGGAAGGTCCCAGGGCCCTATTCCCATCTACTATGCTGACACTCAGATATTTGGGAGGACCTCAGGTCTAGGACTCCAACTGTGATGGAATACCTTACTACCACAACTGCACATAGCCCCGAGCTCTGGCCACAGCCAGCAGTAAGGTAGCTGAAGGAGAGAAGTAGAGAAAAGGGAAGACTGCCTGTAGCCTTCAGCCATGATACCTCCATCTTAGGCCCCTACCTCTGCCAAATCAGCTCAACTGGCTTAATCCAGTTTATCAAAGGTGAAGAGAAGAAGCCTCCAGAGGGCAGAGGGGTTCATTCTCATGGAGCTGACAGAAAACCAGAGGAGCAGACGTGCAGAGTGTATAGAGAGTCAGGCTTGGCAGTGGGACAGAGGCACTGATCTCTCCTGCTAGATCCAACCAGAAAGCCTAAGCTAGCAGCTAGGGAAGATCTGGCCTCAGGGCACATCAGTACAACTGGTCAGCTCTATCAGCCTAATCCATTTAATTAGCAGAGCACAGAAGAAGTCACTTCAGGGAAGAAAGGTCCAAACTCACAGATCAAGGAAATAAACAAGGAAGCAAGAATATAGCCAATAAGAAGGGTGAAAAAAGGGAAAAAATTAGTAAACAACAGAAAAAGAAAAAAGAAATTACAATCAACAGCTACTATTCAGGTAATCAACAAAGAAAAAATGGAATAGGAGGGGACCAAGGAACACCAAGCAAAAACTCAGGAACTCCAGTGAATTGGACTCAGGTTCCAGAAGAACTCAAAACACAATTCAGAAAACAATTGAGAGGTTGAAGAAAATTGGGACAAGAACTTAAAAAGCAAAATGGATCATCTAGAAACAGAGGCACATGAACTAAAACAAGAAAATAGTGTTTTAAAAGCCAGAAATGACCAGCTCAAAAACAAGGCAAAGAAAGTAAAAGAGAAAAACAATGACCTACAAAGAAAAATAGATCAAAAGGAAAAGGAGGATCAAAAAGTCAGGAGTGAAATTCAGTCTTTATAAATTAGAATTGAATAATTAGAAATGAATGACTTTACAAGGCAGCAAGAATCTGTTTTTGAAAAAGGAAAAGAATGAAATAATTCAGGAAAATATAAAACACTTCATTGGTAAAACAACAGACCTATAGAATAGACCCAGAAGAGACAATTTACAAATTATTGGACTACCTGAAAATCATGATTAGAGAATGATCCGGGACATCATTCTACAAGAAATTATCCAAAAAGTGTGCTGATACTATTGGACAAGAGGGTAAAATAAAGTTTGAAAGAATGCTCAGATCACCCCTGCATTAAATCCCCAGTTGACAATACCCAGGATTTTTATAGCCAAGTTCAATAACTTCCAAAAGAAGAAAAAGATACAATAAGCTGCTAAAAAGAAGCAATTCAGATATCATGGAGCCACAGTCATATTTACACGGGACCTGACTGCATCCACACTGAAGAACTGGAAGGCATGAAATGTGATATTCCAGAGAGCAAGGGAACTGGGTTGACAACAAAGAATCAACTACCCAGCAAAATTGACTATATTCTTGCAGGGGAAACTATGGTCATTTAAAAAAATAGAATATTTCCAAGCATTCTTGAAGAAAAGACTGGACTTAAACAGAAAATTTGATGCCAAAATATAGAACTCAAGAGAACAACCAAAACACAATTAAGAAAGAAAAAAAATTAAGGGACCCAATATGTTCAGATGAGTTGTAATCTAATATGAAAAGTTGATATTGATAACTCTTAAAAATTGTTAAAAATTGTTGGGGATTCTTTTAAAATGCACAATTACAAGAGAGGAATAATAAGGGATAGGAATGGAATGGGAGTAACACTAGGGATGGAAAAGGGGGGAGACTGACTAAAATTGAAAAGTTGGAGGGGAGAGTAAGAGGGATAAGAGAAAACTCAAAAGAAGTCAAAATGGAGAGAAATACAGACAGTAACCATAACTGTGAATGTGAATAGGATGAACTCACCCATTAAAAGGAAGTGGATAGTAGAATGGATTAAAAATAGAATCCTATATGTTGTCTACAAGAAACCTACTTGAGGCAGGTAGACATATGAAGGATAAAGGTAAGAGGGTGAAGCAGATTTACACAGCTGCAACTGAGACAAAGAAGGCAGGAATAGCAATTATAATCTCATCAAAAGCTAAAGTAAAAATAGATCTGCTTAAAAGAGATAAGAAAGGTAATAGCATCTTTTTTGATGATGATCTGATATTTATTTTGAACTTTAAGCTTTACAGAGCCCTTTGCATTTGTTACATCATTTCCACTTCTTAATCAATCTATGTGATAGGTGCTAGAAACCTTATACTTTAGAGAGGAGATTAATATACTGAACTTGTACTCACTCACCTAAGGAAAATTCTGACCAAGCAAGGTAAAGGATATCATAATTGTAAAGAAAGGAATAGGTTCTAGGAATAGATTGCTGTTATAGTTTAAGGACTGAAAAATGTCAAGAGGAGAAACACTTGAATAGTTTTCCTCCCGTATTTCCACCCCCTTCCCCACTAGACTGGCAAGTAATTCAATCTGGGTTATACAGATATTATCATTCAAAACATATTTTCGTATCATTCATTTTTATGTGAATAATCTTTTTTATTGTTTAGATCTTGTTTATTCATTTATTTTATTGATTAACTTAATGCAGAGTCCAGGTAAGATTCACTCATACATATATGAGAAAACCAAGACCAGGAAAAAGGCTTTCTTTTTACCCCCAAAGGACATATGGTGGCACTCAAGCCTAGATTTTAGATCTTTTGACTTTCATTCAGAACTCTGCATAGTATGCTATTAGTTTAGGCCACCTGACAAAAATCCTTCCTGGGCCAAGAAAAGATGGATAGTTAGATTTTGATGGTGATGTCGATGATGGTGATGATGTTGATGATGATGTTTATATTGTTGTTGATAATAATGATGCTGATGTTGTCCATGATGTTTTTGATATTCTTGTTGTTCTTGATGATGTTGTTGATGATGTTGATGATTGAATTTAGAGGTGGAGTTTTTCCTCCCATTTGAACCTTTCTAACTCTTCCCACTATAATTAAAATTTTCTTGGAGACTGTCTCCAAACTCTTTCACCCTTCCATTGTATTGGCCTTCTCCCCCACTCCCCCCTTGCAACGCAATATATATTTACCCCACTTTATATCTTTTCCCATTTCTTTTAGTATTATCCTCTTTTTTACTCCTAATTTATATATAT
>NC_058131.1:597923517-597938992 GCF_016433145.1 Gracilinanus agilis
TATATATATATATATACATTTCATCCTATACAGTGTGTCACAGTTCTCTGTAAGTATACTTCTTCTAGCTACCCTGATAATAATAAAACATTTTAAAAGTTACCAATATGATCTTTTCTTATAAGAATACAAATCATTTGAACTTATTGTGTCCCTTTAAAAGTTTTTTGTTTGTTTGTTTGTTTTCTTTTCTTAATTACCTTTTGGTGATTCTGTTGAGTTCTGTGTTTGGGCATCAGATTTTCTGTATAAGTGAAGTCTTTTCTTTATGAATGCTTAGAAATATTCTATTTTATTAAATTACTATACTTTCCCCTGCAAGAATATATTCAATTTTCCTGGATAGTTGATTCTTTGTTGTAGACCCAATTCCCTTGCTTTCTGGAATATCATATTCCATGTCTTCTGGTCCTTCAGTGTGGATGCATGCAGATCTTGTGTGATCCTAACTGTGGTTCCATGATATCTGAATGGTTTCTTCTTAGCAGTTTGGGGTGTCTTTTCCTTGTTCTGGTAGTTCTTGAATTTGGCTATAACATTTCTGGGCATGGTTAATTAGTGGTTTAATGCAGGAGTTGATCTATGGATTCTTTCAGTCTCCACTTTTCCCTCTTGTTCAAGAATATCAGGGTAGTTTTCTTGGATAATTTCCTGTAGAATGATGTCCAGGCTTTTCCTTTTGTCATGATTTTCAAGTAGTACAATAATCCTTAAATTATCTCTTCTGGATCTATTTTCTATGCCTATAATTTCATCAATTAGGTATTTTATATTTTCCTCAATTTTTTCATTCTTGTTTTGTTTTTTAGACTCTTCCTGCCTTGTGAAGTCATTTGCTTCTAGTTGTTGGATTCTAATTTTTAATGACTGAATTTCTTCCCTGGACTTTTTTGGTCATCCTTCTCCTTCTGGTCCGTTTTTCTTTGTAGGTCATCTTTTACTTCCTTTGCCTCATTTTCAAGTTGATCAATTCTGGCTTTCAAGACACTATTTGATTATTTAAGTTCATGTGCCTCTATTTCCAGATGACTTATTTTGCTTTTTAAGGTCTTTCCCCAATTGACTTTAGATTCTCTTAATTGTTGTTTGATTTGCATTTTGAGTTCTTCCAAAGCCTGAGTCCAATTCATTGGAGTTTATGAATTTTGAGTTGGTATTCCTTGTTCCTCCCCTGTTCCATTTGCCCTTTGTTCATTACCTGGATAGAAGCTGTCAATTATGATTTCTTTTTTCTTTTTCTGTTGTTTATTAATATTTTTTTCTTCTTCCCCTATTGTCATTGGCTATAATATTGCTCCTCTGATTATTTGCTGGATCTGAGCATTGGAGACATTCTATTATGAAGAGGCTTCTTCTTTGTTCTGCTGATTGACTAGATTAGACTTATGGAGTAGTAATGAGCCTTAAGGTCAGATCTTCCCCAGCTGGCAGCAGAAGCTGAAGATATAGGTCAAGGTGTGGGGGCTGAAGGAGCTGTGCTTCCTGCCCTGTTATCAAGGTATTCTGTTGTGGTTGCAGCCTTCTCCCTGGAATCTGAGTAAGTAAGATTCTTATAGCAGATCTCAGCACAATTGGTGGAGGAAAAGTTTTGGAGATTCAGTAATTACATCTTGATGAAAGACTATAAATAATGAAGAAATATCAGTACTCAAATATATGCACCAAATGGTATAGCATTCATATTCCTAAAGGAAAAATTAAAGGAGCTTAAGGAGGAAACAGATAATAAAACCATACTGGGTATGGGGGGGAACTCAACATTCCCCTATCAGTACTAGATAAATCAAAGCAAAAAATAAATAATAAAGATGTAAGGGAAGTAAATGAAATGTTAGAAAAATGGGAGCTAATAGATATCTTGAGAAAAATAAGTAGGGACGAAAAGGAATATATCTTCTCAGCAGCATATGGCACATATACAAAGATTGACCATGTCCTTGGGCATAAACACTTTCCAAACAAATGTAAGAAATCAGAAATAATAAATGTGTTTTTTTCAGGCAATAATGCAATAAAATCATAATTAATAAGGCTTTATGGAAAAGCAAATTTAAAATTAATTGGAAACTAAATAAACTAATTCTCTAAAACTTGTGGGTCAAAGAACAAATCAAAGAAACAATTACTGATTTCATCAAAGTGGACGATAATAAGAAAAAACATATCAAAATCTATGGAATGCAGCCAAAGCAGTACTCAGGGGGAAATTTATATCCCTAAGTGCATATATGAATGAATCAGAGATGGAAGAGATCAATGAATTGCGCATACAACTTAAAAAACTAGAAAGAGAACACATTAAAAAAACAGGAAAAAAAAACAAATTGGAAATCCTAAAACTCAAACGAGAAATTTAAAAAATTGAAAGTAACAGAACTGTTGAACTAACAAACAAGTCTAGGAGCTGACACTAACAAATAAATTAGTTACAGTACTGGTTAATCTAATAAAAAATGAAGAAAAACATATTAACAGTATCAAAGATGAAAAGGGCAGCCTTACCTCTAATGAAGAGGAAATTAGGATAACTATTAAGAACTATTTTGCCCAACTATATGGCAATAAATATGACAATCTAGGTGAAATAGATGAATATTTACAAAAACATAAATTGCCTAGATTAACAAAAGAGGAAATAGAATACTTAAAAAAATCTCATCTCAGAAAAAGAAATTCAACAAGTCATCAAGAAAAAATCCCTAGGGCCAGATAGATTCACAAGTATATTCTAGCCAATATTTAAAGAACAACTAATCCCAATACTATACAAAGTATTTGACAAAATAAGCAAAGAAGGAGTTTTACCAAATATGGTACTGATTCCAAAGCAAAGCAGACCAAAAACAGAGAAAGAAAACTATAGACCAAAATTAATTAAGAAGAAATTCCTGAATTAGGATGATTTTTTAAAGATTATTTCTGTTGTCAATTTCAAATTGAGCATCTATAATTCTGATAAAGATTTAAATTCCCAACTGCTAGTTACCTCCCATTTCCCTGAGGTCATATTGAATTTACAATTCACATCTATTCCTCACCATTTCACTGAGCAACTGTCTTCATTGGAAATATCAGTAGGAATTTTCTACACTATTCTCCTTTCTTGATTATCTTTATTTTCCATCTCTTTTGAGGAGACCCTTTCATTTCTTTAAAACAATCTTCTTCCTCTTTCTCTTATTTCCTTTATTATACTACTATTAAACCAATAAAGTAACAGTTGGCTTTCTCCTTCACCAAGAAAATAATTTCTCATTTCTGCTCTACAATAAATTATGCCATCAACAATTATGAGAACGATCTTATCTTTTATTTCCTTCCCTGATTATCTATAATTTTTCCCTTACTTCTACAATCTTTATTTTTGTTCCATTTTTTCCATATCTGGATTATTTTACTCTAGTTTATGGAATCAGAATGCGATGTGTTGTCCCTGGGTTCCTCCGGTGTAAATTCATAAAACATGAGTACAAAGCATTTTTCCAATTAAAAACAAACAAACGAAAAAAAAAAACACACACAGCCAAATATGTCATTCTAAGGCAGAAAGCCTAAAAAGATGGCATGTGTTGTCAGCACCGACCTCCTCAGACTGATATTCAGTCAACACAGCTGGCATTTTCCAGCTGGTGCCAAGTTTCTATGACACTGAACCAGAGCTGATTGAAAGAGATTTACAAACTGATCAAAAAAGAAACTTGATATCATCTGTGCCCAGCAATATCTTCTCTCTGGACAGAGGATTGAAACTGAGTGTGAGGTTTTTTTTTATTATTTTGTTTTTGTTTTTGTTTTTTAATTTTTTGTTTTTTTATAGTTTTTTATTAAAATTATTCTGAATCAGAGGCTGAAAAAATAAGGACTTTCAATTTAAATTACTCTATTCGTATTATCTCATAGGAATCTCACAACAGTCTAAGCAGATAAGTATTACATGTTTATTATATCCACTTTACAATTGAAGAAATTGAGGTTCAGAAAATTTAAACACTTGTTTTATTACCAATAACTAGTGTCAGAAGTAGGATATTTTCCCAAGACATTAGGACATTTAGGTATATGGTATATGTGTATGTATGTGTTTTTGTTCATAACCGCATATATATATATATATGTGTATGTAATATTTTATATAGTAACTCCCATGATATAGACATACTTTTCTATTGATATCATTTTGTACCTAACTCAACTTGGTGCACAAGTCAATACTTATTAAATATTCTCTGATTTTGATGATGGAAGAAAAAATCCATTTAAACAAGTGTAGACCAGAAGGGTTAATGGTTGTAGGAAATTAGGTCAAATTTAAAGGAAACAAGGATGAGACTAAAAAGTTAAAGGTAACAAGGTAATCAATAAATTTCTACATATTTACTAAGAGCCTACTATGCTCTAGACCAAGGGTCTACAACCTTTTTGGCTATGAGAGCCATAAACACCACATTTTTTAAAATGTAATTTCGTGAGATCCGTACAATATATTTAACACTGAATACAAGTAAATATGTGCATTTTATGTAAGAACAACACTTTTAAAGTACAATAAGTCTCTGAACTATTTTTAATAATGTTATTATGTGCTAACCAATGATGAATAAAGTACTTCTTACCATTAATGTGACTTCTGGTGCTACATGGTTTTGCCAATGGATTTGTAGTCTGGTTGATATGTGGTGAGGTTAAGCTTTTTGCAGGTATTGAGACTTCCATCTGTTAAACGTGATCTTAGGTTGGTCTTAATGTTCTTTAGATGTGAGAAAGACTGCTCACATGCATACGTAGAGCCAAACATTGTCAGTACAGCAATACACACGCTGCAGTGTGTGGTATGTGACAGGAAGGGCATTCCAAGTTTTGACAATCAGCTGATCGGCGGGTTGAAGATTTTTCATTTCTCCCCACTTGTGATTACTCACCAACTCTGCTTGCTGTCATGCAAGTCTTTCCAAATCTTCATTCAGTGACCTGAACTTATTCACCCACATGTCTGAGGCCTTCAGATCAGCAGCTTGAAGCTCGAAATCTCTGAAGGAGACACCGGGGATGTAACTCAGGTCAGCACTGTGCACTGCAGCCACCTGTGGATGGGTTATGAACTTAAAAAGATGAGTGCACACACGAAATTCTCCAAAGTGTGCTTTGGACAACTGCAGGAGATTAGATGTGAAGCCCGCTAGCTGTTGAAGATCAAGATGTTGAGCAGGGTCACTTGTTTTGCATGCATCTTTAAACTCTCCCAGTTTTTCAAAGTGTAGTAAATGACCTGTTTCAATGTCAGTGATGAAGAGTTCTAGCTTATTTTCAAATGCAAACACTGTTTGTTGAAGGGATGAGTCTGTATTTCCAATGCCTTGCATTTTCACACTGAGCTGGTTCAGATGTTGCGTTATGTCTACAAGATAGTAGAACTTCAGGAGCCACTAGGTGTTGGCTAACTCAGGATGCTTGACATTTTTCATTTTAAGAAAAGTCAATATTTCTCTCAGACAAGCTGTGAAATGGTTAGGCACCTTCCCTCTTGACAATCAACACACATTGCTGTACAGAAGCAGACCAGGATAATTATTCCCAACTTCTTCCAGCAGTGTTTTAAACTGGTGATCATTTAAAGCTTGGGTAACATAAAATTGACCACATGAATGACCAGCAACTTCACCTTACCAAGATGCTTGCCACACATCTGAGCACAAAGTGCCTCCTGATGTAGGATGCAGTGAAAACTTAGGATGGATCTCTTTTCATGTTCATGAAGAAGCGCTACGAATCCACTGTTTTTCCTCACAATGCACGGAGCACCATCAGTACACACTGAAATAAGTTTATCCATTGGTAGATTTTTTTTTCATTAGCGAGCTCAGTGAAAGACTTGAATAAATCCTTCCCTCTTGTTGTCCCTTTCAAAGGCAAAACAGCAAGACTTTCTTCACATAGTGTATCACCAATTACATACCTTGTAATCATGCTTAACTGGGATAAATGGCTTATGTCTGTTGACTCATCCACAGCAAGAGAAAAGAATAGTGATGCATTTATGTCCTTCAGTTGTGTTTCCTCAATTTGATTTACCATCATTATCGTATGATTGTGAACAGTTTTTGCCAACAGAGGCATGCCTTTTATTCGTTTGATTATCTTGTCTTTATCTGAAAAGTCATCAAAAAGTTCATTGGCAACATCAAGCATGAATGTTTTGGCAGACTCCCCATCTGTGAATGGCTTTCCATTTCTCACAATTGCTAAAGTAGCAGCAAAGCTAGATGAATTCCAGTCACCTTGTTGGATCCAAATATGGAGTTGCTGCTGACTAGCTTGCACTCTGCACAGTAGCTCTTCACATGCTTTCTTCCTGCTGTCCCCCTCAGGATATTTCGATGCAAATGTAGTATGGCGTAGGTCAAAGTGTCTCTTTATATTTGACCGTTTCATTGATGAAATTTTTTCATTGCATGTTAGTCACACTACAGAAACTGCTCTCTCCACAAAGGTGAATTCCTCTGTCCATTTCTGCTGAAAAGTACGATACTCATCATCCTTTAATACTCCTCTTCTTCTTTTAGCCATCTTCTTCAATAAAAGGGTTTGTACAATTAGTTAGGTGACTACTTTATTAAAAGGAAGGAAAGTGCAGTTCAGTTTAATTAGAAAATTTGAAGTTAAACACCAGCAAGGGCTTGTCCCCTTCTCCAGCTGTGAAAACAAAAAGAAAGAAAAACATCCAATTCAAGCTATTTTATTAATCAAAAAAACAGGACTTAATGGGGCACTATAGTACTGATATAACTGCACACATACATATAAAACTCCTTTACACTAAGAAAATTGCTGAAATAAAGAGAGAAAAATTCAGGAAAGATTACTTTTTCCTCTCCCTCTCTCAAGTCAGGCAACAGGAGAAGAAAAAGCTGCCGGCCTGCTGGTTAAGCCATTTGGCCACATAAATTAAGTAGGAGATCAGGAGATTACAGAAAAGAACATGACTTGTGTGCAGGCTTTAGTAAGTAGTAGGGGAAGAGGGTACCTTTTCATGGAAAACTGACCAGGACACATCACACACATTTCCTGGTACTGGTGTTTATCAGTGCTGCCTACTCAATCATTCTGTATCAAATGAAACAACTACTGGGGAGAAATGCTTCTCACTAATGAAGCATATGTAAAGATGTAATCTGACTATAATTCCCCTTTAAGAGCAGGTAGAAAAGTTAAAAACAATAACAATCCCACAAATAGGAAGTGCAGACCCCATGAATAGAGGTAACAAACAAGGCAATGTCCTCACTGACAAATCAATATAGCAGCAGAATAGGTAAAACAAGTGAGACAGTTCCAGGGATTGATTGTAAATGTCTAAATACACTGAGATAAAGCCATGTAAATCAGAGGCAGAGGGGTAACAAACAAGGCAATGTCCTCACTGAAAAATAAATATAGCAGCAGAATAGTTAAAAAAAAGTGAGACAGGATTTTAAATGTATATATGCACTGAGATAAAACCATGTAAATCAGAGGCAGAGGGGTAGAGAATGTAGACAAAAGTGATCAATCACTATACAGAACCCCAAGATATCAGTAACAGGTGTGGAAAGAGTAAAAGGAGGGCAGAAGGAGGAATACACAGCACACCTACCAAGCTGAAGTAAAGATCAGGATTCGTCTCACATGGCAATATCAATGAGGGAGCCTTCTATCTTAGAAGATAGAAGGTACGTGACATGTGATGTCTGTAATAAGGAAATAAAGCAAGTGGATAGGGTTTGTGGGTCCCTAAGTCAGTAGGTGGGAAAGGAGGGTACAATAGTGGAGATAGTAGATCGAGGTGGTAGGAGAGATGTAAGGGAATGGCTGAGTTTAGGGAAATATAAATCATTGAAGTATAATGAGCTACAAGGGGAGAGGATGAGGTAGTTGGGCAGGCAGCTGCAACAGGGAGACACAGACTGGGTACCCAGGCTTGAGACAGAGGACACTGAAGGGAAACAGGCTGAACCCTTTCAGGTAGGAAGGGCACTTCTACAGACAAAAGGTTAGGGCCAGTCAGAAATGGTTTGAAACTAACTAGAGGGCTTTCTAGTCAGTTTCTCAAGTTCACAAAGAAAGAGCCCCAAGGCTCTTCCCTGTCTGTGAAATAGAAGGGCTTCTCAGAGGAAGAATAGAGCTCACCACTTCCTCCAAGATGGACGCCTCCAACTCCCCTCAGGACCCAAAGAGGAACTATTCCTTTCTCTCCTTATCCCTCTTTTATCATTCAACCAACGATTTAGCAAAAAGTTTGATTAAATAACAACAGGGTTTATTAAATTTCAGGGTTGATTATAAAGGACAGAGGAATACAAGGTTTCTCTAACAACCACCTAGGGAGAAGCTCCAGGTTGGGGAGGGACACAAGAATGGGGCAAACTGAGCAAGAGCCTGCTCCCACTCAGCCTGGGAAGCTTTGTTGCCTTTAAGGTTAAGGAATTTATACACAATGAATCAGGAGATAATTTGTATCAAGGGTAAGCCCTACTTGTCTATGGGGCAAACCTAAGTCTTCAAAGTTTGATTGCTACCACCCAAATCCACCCTTCTCCCAAAACCCACAGGAAACTAGGAAAGAAAATGGGGAATGGAATAGGGAAGGTCAGGGAGATCCAGAGGAATTAGCCAAGCTACAAAATCTCAAGAGAAAAGGCACAGATTCAAGCTAGGTTTCAGCCCAAAGACTGAGCTCAGTTGACCCTTCTGCTCTGACCAAGCCTCCCGGATCAACTGCCTCTACTCAGGGTTCTAAACCCTCTCAACTGCCAGAAATTCTGCAGTTAGCCTTTTGCAAGGTTGATTGAACCTCTGCACTACACGTCATGACATTGACATATAATGTGACACACGATGTCATGCATAAACTGTTAGTTACTGAGCCACGGTTCATCTGTCAGTGCTCACAGTGCGAGCTCTTATAACAGTGCCTGAAAAAACTGACTTTATGGCTCCTACAGAAAAAGCCATATCTGGCCCTCAAAAGAGCCAGATATGGCTCGAGAGCCATACATTGCTGACCCCTGCTCTAGACACTATGCTTAGGTACTAGAGAAATACAAAAATAAGTTAGTCTCTGTCCTTAACTATATTACATCTACTGGAGGAGAGTGAATTTACAATCATGGCATTATGATATAGAGGCTATAATATTGTCTTTCATTGTCCTTATGCTGCTATCAGTCTATGTTTCTATGTCACTGTCTGTTTCTCTCAATGTGTTACACACATACAAAACAGCAAAAATAACAACATATATAGCTGGTCAATGAGTGATTCCTCTTGGAAGTCAATAAGAGAAGACCTACTGAGAATTTGAAGGGTTGCCAGCAAGTCTGGAATAAAAAATGATGGAGCTTCCCTGAATTCATAAATTGTTCAAAATAATGAACCTAGCATGTGGTCCCTAAAGAACAGATATTGAAAGAAACATCCTCTCACTTCTTCCCACATCAGAGTATCACTGGAATTATAAATTAGGAGGGAAATAGCCCAATCAAACCACTCACCTTCTACTCACTCATTTCTCTTAAAGATCTTACTAGATTAATTTTTAAGGGCAGTACATCTTATGACTGTTGTGATCTCCTTATACCATATTTGTTTCTTCCAAAGTGTTCTCTATACTTTTGTACCAATTTTAAGAGGGGGCAACAAGCTTGTAATTTCAGCATTCTATGGGCTTCTATTATAGGACTGAAAAATTGAATAATTCTCTAAAGGACTGAAATGGTGGATTTGGGTGATCCAAGATCAGATTCCTTCTAGCTAGAAAAAAAATTGCTGAGGATGAAGAGAAGATGAAAGAGAGAAGCCTTGAATGACTCTGATTTTCAGATCATCACATTGCTATGATTCATTGCTCCAAATCCAATCATTATGCAGTCTTAATTTATTTTTTTTCACTCTTTCCTTCTTTATCCAAATGATATAATACAAGCTGCAATGAGATGGGTCATCAAGTAATGTGATACAGAAGAAACAGCAATAGCAGCTGTGGTCCTCTCTTTAGTGAGGAAATGAAGGTTCATTTCCATTTCATCACTTTAGTTATGTCTACTTTTTTCTTTGGATTATTTTATTATTACTGCTAAAAATGATTGCTGTAAAAAGCAGTCCTAAACATATTCCAATATCCCCTTCCCTTTCCTTACCCAGGACTCTTTCTTCCTACTACCCTGTCTAGCTTTGCCCAGCATCCTTTCCCTAACAACCACCTTCAACTGAGAGTTCTTAACAACATAGAAAAAGAACTTATTTGAGACAATTTATGAAGTGGTTCGACTTGCTGCATTCTCTTTTCTACCCAGGTGGGAGAGAGATCTGGGTGGCTGCTAACTCTGGTGCCAGTCTCACAGAGCACTTGATCTAGTTTCTTGCCTTTGAGTACCCTGCTGGTTCTGTATACACTTAACCAGAGGCAAAATGAGAGAGGGAGCTGGCCCAAGAGCCCTGTGCAGAGAAAGAATAAGTTGTATGGAGCACATCTTAGGCAACTCCATAAAGGCAGTCACAAGACACAGAAAAGGGAGAAGAGGTGTATGTTGCTAAGGTTGCTATCTTGACAAGTCTGATTTCCTTAGAATCTCTCCTAGTCAAATTGACATTTGAAAGTTACCTACTTGTACACATTTTGTGTATTAACACAGACTAATGTAGGTAGCCATGTCGCCACTCAGTTTCATAAATTTACCAGAGAATTATCTCTAAGTACACAGGAGATATAGATCTCAGAATTTTTCCAAGGGGGGAAATGTTCCAAAAGCATTAAATAAATTTTTTTAATTGTACCAGATGTGAGGTAGACCCCTTAATGAATATTAAATATTCTGGGTTCAGAAGACTATCCTATCCCCTCACACTAAAAGGATCACTCCACTAATTTATTCTAGGGGACCTTAGATATTATTCTTTACTAAAAGAATGTATAAAAATAATTTCCTTTACAATTTGCACTTCTCTTTCAAGGCCTAGCTCAAATCCTATCTTTTCCGTGAAGCCTCACCTGTTCAGTTTTGTTCCCAGTGAACTCTTTCTTCTCTGAATTCCTATAGAATAGACTATCTGTGTCTTGAACCTGACATTTATTCAAAATACTGCTTTGTGCTCTCTTTAACCTTTTAAATTATTAACTGCTTTGATAATTCTTTTAAGTAGAATATAGGATTCCACAAAATTATTATATATGATATATGTTGTTGTTCTTTATAATTCACAAGTGCTGTACATATCATAGGCCTGAGGACCAACAGGATGCATGTCCTTATGTTGTATTCTGTGATAAAGGTCTGACACCATAAGAAGTTTTATGAGTTGCCTATCATATTACATAATACATGAATACAGAAGTGACAAATAAAATAAGGAAAGAATATGATTTATGCAAAGTTATCTGTGATTCAATTTAACATTTAAGTTCCTATTCTGTACAAGGAATATATACTCATAGAAAGTGTTCATCGTTCTGCTAAAGCAGATCAATCATAATGTCTGGGTCAAGAAAAGATTTCCTGGGGATGATAAGGTACTTCAGATATTCCTTTATGTGAATGACATTGCATTGATAGCATTAAGTTCTTTTTTTCTGGTTGTGCATGTATTAGCATTCAAATCATATTTCCACATTGTTCATTTTTGAAAGTGAATAAACATGAAACCAAGACCACAAAACATATGCCCAAATACACAAGTGAAAAATTGTATGTTTTCATCTGCTTCAACAGGTCTTTCTCTGGAGGTGGATAGTATTCTTTGTTATAAGTCCCTCATAATTGTCCTAGACAATTGTATTCCTGATAGTAGCTAAGTCTATCATGTTTGATCACTCTGATTGATCGATTTGATATTGTTGTTATTGTGTATGTTTTCCTGGTTCTGCTTATTTCACTCTGCATCAGTTCACATAGATCTTTCCAGCTCTTTCTGAAATAATCCTGCTCACCATTCCTTACAGCACAACAGTATTCCATCACCATTTGATACCACAAGTTGTTCAGCCATTTCCCAACTGATTGACATCTCTTTAATGTCCAATTCTTTGTCAGCACAAAAAGCTCTGTTATAAATATTTTTGTACAAATAGTCTCATTTTTTAAAAATCTCTTTGGTATACAGATCTAGTAGTGGTATTACTAGATCAAAGGCAATGCTTTGTTTCATAGTTCTCTGGGCATTTTGAGTTGCCCTCTAGAATGGTTGAATCAGTTTAAAACTCCATCAACAAACCATTAGTGTCCCAATTCTGCCACATACCCTCCAACATTTATCATTTTCCTTTACTGTCATATTGGTCAATCTGATAGGTATGATGTAATATCTCAGAGTAATAACATCATGTTCTAATACATTTGCTAGCTTCATGGAAAAGATCTGTAAATAAATGGGTTTGATCTCTCCATTCATCCAGGAAAGATTAAGTAAATTAAAAATGTCTATCATACAATTTCAATATGCATTTGAATGACCATCCTACAGAGTTTATCCAACAGTAACTGGACAAAGAAGATAAATGGATAATTATCTGGGAACAGATTTTAAAAGGAAGAAGAATGCAGACTGAATCAGATAGTTACAAAGCACTGTCATCCGAAGTTTACAATAAGAGCAAAGATTCTTGTGCTTAAAAAATTGTTCTATTCTTTTTGTGGCAGAAAGACCTGGAGCTCCACAACCTCCAAAAATAAAAAATGGGTCTTTCCCAGATGCCAATGCAAAGATCCATGTTCAAGGTGAGGAGGCTACAACAAATAATCAACTAATAATCCTGAAGAAAGAACAGAAGAAAAGAATTTCACCAAGAAATTATGGCAAAAAGAAGCAAAGGGGTGGTCTGGGTTAAGATGGCGGCAGAGTAAGAAGCAGCTCTTAACCTCTCCTGACCGAAACACACAAAACTCCTCAAGGGGACATAAAAACAAGTCCAGACGAACGGAGGAACCCCACAACAGGGCACAGCGTGGAAGGTACATGGAATCGAGACATTTCCAGGCTATAAAGGGCTCTCACTAAATCGCAGGCTGAGCAACCACCCCACCCCCACCACACACAAAATCTATAGCTCTGAAGCCAGCTAAAAAGAAATAGAGCAAGTTTGAGGCACCCATCGAGTCATTGGCAGCTCCGGGGCCTGTTCCTGAGAGCAGCAAGATTTAGGAACCCAATAAGCCTGAGAATGCAAGTGAAATCTGAGCGTGAGGGCAGAGAGTGGACGCCCAGCGCAGAGCACACAGGCACTGGCGGAGGCGTGGGTGGAGGCAGACACAGCCAGGAACTAAAGCTCTGAAAACCTGAGTGGGGAACCAGTGCGGACCGGTATACGACTGTGAAAGCAGCACCCTGAGATTTGTAAAGGAACCTCCTGCAGAGGATCAAGCAAGGGGGTCCACTAGGGGGCTTGACCTTGGAAAAAACCAGAACTCAGACCTCAGGTAACAATAGACCGCGGACAGACACTGAGCGCGAGGATAAACCTGAGAAGCTGCTGGGCTAATGATGGCTACCCAACCTCAGGAAACTCAGAAGAGAAAGAATAACAACAAGAAAAAGAAGCCCTTAACACTCGACAACTTTTACACGGAGAAAATCCAGACAACTGAGCAAACAGAGGAGGAGAACAAACAAGCATCCGGACCCTCCTCAAATAAGGAAAACTCCTCACAAGCTATGGAAGAGTTCAAAACTGAGATTTTGAGGGAAATGGAAGAGATCTGGCAAGAAAATAACTGTTTAAAAGGTAAAATCTTGCAATTGAACACCAGAAATGACCAGATTGAAAAGGAATTACAGAAGATTACGGCTGAAAACCGAAAGATTATAGCCGAAAATCAATCCCTAAAGGCTAGAATCGAGCAATTGGAAGCTAATGATCTCTCAAGACAACAAGAACAAATAAAACAAAGTCAAAAGACTGAAAAAATAGAAGGAAACATGAAATATCTCAATGAGAGAGTGACAGACCAAGAAAACCGGTCTAGAAGAGACAATTTGAGAATAATTGGTCTTCCAGAAAAACCAGAAATTAATAGAAACCTGGACTCCGTACTAAAAGAAATTATTCAGCAAAATTGCCCTGAAGTACTACAACAAGAGGGCAATATAGACATCGAAAGGATTCATAGAACACCCAATACATTCAACCCAGAGAAGAAATCGGTTAGAAATATTATTGCCAAATTCAAAAGCTTTCAAGCAAAAGAAAAAATCTTACAAGAAGCCAGAAAGAGACAATTCAAATATCAAGGAGCACCAATCAGGATCACACAGGATCTGGCAGCCTCCACGCTAAAAGACCATAAGGCTTGGAATACGATATTCAGAAAAGCAAGAGAGCTGGGCCTGCAACCACGGATCAACTACCCATCAAAATTGACTATATATTTCCAGGGGAAAGTATGGGCATTCAACAAAATTGAAGAAGTCCAGGTATTTGCACAGAAAAGACCAGGGCTAAATGGAAAGTTTGACATAGAACCACAAAAATCGAGAGAAACCTGAAAAGGTAAATAAGATACTGAGGGGAAAGAAAGAAAACTTATAATTTTTAAATTTGCCTTTTTAAGGGCCTCAGTGAGATCTAATTATCTGTATTCCTATGTAGATAAATGTTATGTATAATTCTCTGTAGTGAACTCTATTCACTATTATAATATTCACTATTATAGTAATCAGAAGAATAATTCACAGGGTGAGGATGGAACACTAAATAATCTAAGATGGCGTGGGGGATGGGAAAGAGGGGGTAAATAGCAGGGAACACCAAGAGAAACTTGAGTGAATAAGAAAATAGAATATTCTATTACACACAAAGAGGGCATGGGAGGGAGAGGGGACAAATACTATTATAAGAAGGAGAGGAAGAGACCATTAAGAGGTAATAATCAAACCTTACTCTTAGTGTAATCAACCCGGAGAGGGAAGAGTAGCTTTATTATCCATTGGGATAAAAAACTCTATCTAACCCTACTGAGAAAGTCAGAAGGGATAAACCAAGGGGAGCAGGGGAGTGGGAAGGTCAAAAAAGGGAGGGGAGAAGGGGGAGGGAATTCATAAGGCCTTTAAAAACAAAAAGAGGGGGAAAAATAAGGGAGGGGGTAGAAAGGGAAGTTAATCAAGGGAGGGGATAAGGGTTAGGGTCTTAATAGCAAACCACTGGTTTTAAAGGAAATAGTTTAAGGAGAAGGGGTAGGAATGGGGGAGGATTTGAAAATGTCAGCAAATGCACAACTGATGATTATAACTCTGAATGTGAATGGGATGAACTCTCTCATAAAACGGAAGCAAATAGCAGAGTGGATTAGAAACCAAAATCCCACCATATGTTGTCTACAAGAAACACATATGAGGCGGGTGGACATACACAAGTTTAAGGTTCAGGGTTTGAGCAAAATCTTTTGGGCGTCAAATGAGAAAAAGAAGGCAGGAGTGGCTATTATGATTTCTGACAAAGCCAAAGTAAAAA
>NC_058131.1:597943903-597959567 GCF_016433145.1 Gracilinanus agilis
GGGGGGGGGTGAAGGGGATAAGAAGAGTATGAATCAGGCAACCATGTTAAAAATGTATATTAATAAATGTTAAAAAACAAAAACAAAAAAAAAACAAAAAACAAAAAAAGAAGCAAAGGGTTGGTCACAGGGCAAAGCTAAGTAATGGCATGTGACATTCCACTATTGCACCACTTGAGATATTAGCAGAAAACAAAGAATGTCTCTAATATATTAGATAAACCTGTTGTAAATTTTCAGGCAAACATGACAAAGAGCTGATAGGCATGAATGGATTGTGAACTCTATAGCTGAAAGATACTTCCAAATCAATAAAATTATGGACTTATTTGAGTATTTGATTAAGTATAAGGCACACACATAAAACAATGAACCAATTTTTTGCCAATATAGTATAAAGTCTTTGCAGATAGACTTTTTTTAAATATATTTTTATTCCTAGTGGTCTACACAGGGCATGGTACAAAGTAGGAGCTTTATAAATATCTGTTACTTGAGTGACTGACTCTGAAAGTCAATAAGAGTTGAACATTATTGTACTATTATAGGCTACTTAGTTTTGGTATATGATTACTTTACTCATAGTTTGCCTTATAGTAAATGTGAACACAATGAACAGAACTTATTTTCTTTCTTCTTTCTCAGTGAAAGTTGATATAAATGAAATATTAATTCCCTTCAGAATATTTTAGGAGGCCTTCTGGTTATACTTTGTACAATTGTAATCTGAGTACTCTAATTCTAGAGTGCCTAGCTCATTAATAAGAACAAATTTACAAATAACACAGATCACCTGCTTCAGAATTATGAGGAAGGAACAATGGATAACTTTAAAACATAACTAAAACACTAGGACTACATCTGCCAGTATTCAAATGACTTCTAAAACTCTCCTGACCCAAGCTAGGTTTAAATACTTGGCGAAGAATATAGTCTGAGACCAACCAGTTTTGGATAGAAAACACATAAGGAACTGCCACCTAAAGAAGGTTTTAAATTGAATAAAAAACCTCCATTCTTGCCACTGGTGTCCCATGCTTTTTCCTGAATTACTACTCAGCATGGTATAATGAAAGGGGTACTCTCTTTCTATAAAATAATTATATACATTTATATAAGTAATTATATATATATATTAAATAATAATAATAAATATTAGGTCCATATTTCTTAGCTTTTACAACTCATGAATCATATCAGATATTAAAATTCTAAATTTCATGGATGCATAGAATATGAAATATTTCTCATGTAAACATTATATCACTTCAATATTTCCAGTAACTAGTCTGGTGATGTTTATAAAATACTCAAAAGTGATTATTAGATTGAATTGATTCTTGCTAAAGATATTCCTCATCAGACAATGATTGGTCCTAATGGATCATGAAGTCCTCTACAAATCTGAAATTTTATTATTATATTTCACTTCTTTGGACCCAATTCCTGATTTCTAAAATAAGGTTGTAGGCTTAGGTAGATCCCTAGAATCCCTTTCTTATCTAAACCCTATGATTTCTTACCCCTTGTTGTCTGGAAGTTCAACTAGCATCCTTGACATTTTGTTCTTATGTCTTCTTGCCCATGGTCCTATTTGTGTTGAGTGAAATCCTGGGCTTTGAACCTCATCTCACTTTTGGACTTTTATGGCAGTGAATCATATGGTTTATGGTATCTGCTTGCCAGAACCAATTCTATCAACAAAGGAGTTGCATTTATATAGTTCTTTAAGGTTTACAAAGCACTTTCTCTATATATAATTACAATATTATTTTAAGGGAAGTTATTTTTTCATTTGAAAAATGAGCAAATGTGGAAAACATGCTCAGCAGAATTAAGTAACTATACTAGAGTTCTACAGCTAATAGTTTTCACTTCTTGTCACTTTGAGGTTTATTAATGTTTAATTTTTATTTTACATACATTTACAAATTAATCCCATTTTATGAAAAGTATCTTATAACAAAGTAAGAGCTAGGTAAAATTATAATACAGTAATTACATTCAACATTTCACACCTGTAGATCTCCATCACTCTTTTAAAAAAATAATTCAATTAACAATATACTTCTCTCCTCTCACCTTCTACCACATTGTAAAAAATGAAAAGAAAATTTTAACAAATACAAATATACAAGCAACTCAATTTCTCCTAGTACCTAAGCACAAAATCCTGTACTTCTTATCCACCACCTTTTTGCAATGTGTAGAATGTTTCATGATAATGTCTCTAGAATCAGGAATGGGGATCTTGTTCAACATGGTTCTTATAAATTTTAAATATGTGTGTCTTTACAGAGTTGCCATTGTATACACTGTTTACTTGTTTCTGCTTTTATTTGTCATTAGTTTATAAAACCACTTAAAACTATTCATTCTCATACTATTCATATACAGATTTTTTTTCTGGTTCCATTCACTTCATTTTGTATCAGTTCCCAATAATCATTCTATAATTCTCAAGAATCATTATTTCCTTACATCTTAAAACATAGTAGCATGCCTTCACTTTCATATATGAAAATTTATTCTGCCATTCTTCAGTGGTTTAAAGTCCTCTTAGTATCAATTTTTTCCAAAGAAAAAAAAAGCTTCTATTTTTTTTTCTACATGGATTTTTTCCCTTTTTTGGATTTCCTTTCTTTTGATGGCCTACACTTGTGCCCTTCTATAGAATTAGATGAAGAGTAGTTAACAAGTGAGACCTTGCACCTTTTGGATCTTATCACTGGCCTACCTTTGCCTTAACTGCCATATACCCAACCCTTGCTTCATATTCAAAGCCTGATAAACTTTTCCCTTCTTCTTACATTTTACTTTGAATATCTTCTGGTTTGTGGCCTATGGTGAATAGATTTAGGAAATTATTCAAGTAATAGTTTCAGATAATGATCTTAATCATCTTAATCAGGCCTATGTTATAATTCTGGAAGCCAGCTCTTCTAGTGATAGTATTTGCAAAACAACAACAACAACAACAAAAATCATAGCTTTTACTCCCTGAATGCCATGAATGTCTCTGAACTCTGAATTGGTAAATAAGCACTAAGTCCCAGGCAGAGGGCTAAACTCTGGAAATATAAAGAAAGGGGGAAAATTCATGCTCTCATGGGACTCACATTCTAAAGGATAAAACAACATACAAATACATTTTTACATATAAGATGCACATTCAATAAATAGAAGGTAAATTCAGAGGGGATGCATTAACAATGGGACAAAATGGGGAAAGTCTTCATGCAGAAAGCAAGATGTAAGCTAAATTTAGAAGGAAATCAGGAAAGTAAAGAATAAAAGCTGGAAAGAAAGAGCCTTCTAGGTTTGAATTGAGGAAATGAAGTACAATATGTGATGAACAGCAAGTAAGCAAGTCTTGCTCATGCATAGAGTATCTAGAAAGGAGTAGAGTCAGAAAACTGTAAAGTTAAGAACTGGCCAGACCTTGAAAGGCCTTAAATAGATTTTACACTTGATCCTAGAGGTAAAAGGGAGCCACTGAAATGCCTGGGGAGAGGGAAAACCTCAGTAGTAATGGTCAGTTATGTTCTCTAGAAAAATCACTTTGGTGGACAAGTAGAGTGGAATACAAGTAGAATAAAGTAGGCAAGAAGATAGCTAGAGTGCTATTGAAGTAGTCCAGTTTTTAGGTAATAAGGTTGAAACAGGCTAGTAGCTGCATGATTTAGGAGAAGAGGTATTATAGGAAATATATTGCAGCAATTGAAACAAGCATTACAACAGAATGAATATGTGGAATGAGTATGAGCAAG
Source organism: Gracilinanus agilis (assembly GCF_016433145.1). Lineage (NCBI taxonomy): Eukaryota > Metazoa > Chordata > Mammalia > Didelphimorphia > Didelphidae > Gracilinanus > Gracilinanus agilis. The sequence continues at coordinate 597,947,674 of NC_058131.1, forward strand.
AAATTTACAAAATGAAAACAAGATTGTAGACCTGGTGACAGGAAGGATGGTAGAACTCTTGATAATATTAGAGAGTTTAGAAAGAAGAGAGTTTTTTTGGGGGGGATGAGAAAGGTTTTGGGCATGTTGGGTTCGAGAAGCCTATAGAACACCCAATTTGAGACTCTGAAGAAGCATTTTGTCATGTTAAACTGAATCCCAGGTGAGGAATTGCATTTGGATATATAGATCTGGGAAAGATCTCCATAGAGATGAAAATTGAGTCATTGAAAGATCACACAGCTGTGTCTTCTGACACTAAATTTGCTTTCTGATTCCTAAACTATATAAATATATATTTATTTTTCCTGGACTTATGTTGCTATTCTTGTTATTTTTACCCCTTTACAACTCCTAGGATAAAAGATGAGGCAAGAACTATATTCTCCACCACACAATCAACATACTCAATTAGTAACATGAGAGAATGATTGGAAGACCATTAAGAGGTGGTTGCATTAATTAAGATGTCCAATAATTAGAGTGTGTAGAAAAGCAATTGTAGAAATGTAATCAATATATTTTTGGCAACTACTTAAACCTAAGAGGTTAGTGAAAATATGACAATATCAAGGTTATGGCACAGAAGATTGGAATAGTCATTCCAGTAGCATAAATAAAGAAGTGGAAAATAAGAGCAGGCTTTGAGGAAAAGAAAATGTCATAAACTCAATTCTTGAAAAATTGAATTTGAAGCACTTTTTGGAATTTAGGGGGAGATATTCTTTATACACTTTGAGAAGTATTTTTTTGCTCAGGAAAGAGTCATTATAGAAAAGAATTGTCTGGGGGTAGTTTTATTTATGTAGTTTTACCTACTTTTCAGTTATTACCTCTTTATGAACAAGAAAAGGGACAAGAGAAAATATTTGCTAATCTTCAATATTAAGGAAATCAGGAAGAAGATGGAGAATGAGAGGATGTACAATTAGAAAAAGTTAAAGGAGAAGTAAATAGTGGTTATCTCCAAAACTGAAGTTTTGTTTTGTTTTGTTTTTGACAGAGATTAAGGAAGAGAATGCTAATATCATGTATCTCAATGAGATCATAGGAAATGAGGCCCAACAAATGTCTTTGACTTTTGTAATGAATGTAATTGGAAGCTTTTGAGAGCCTTGTTTTAGTAGGATGAGTACAATGTAGGGGAAAAATTTAGGTTGCAAATTGAGAGAATAGGGGAAGAAAGTAAAATGGAGGATGAGGCATCTCTGTCTCTGTCTCTGTCTATCTGTCTCTTTCTCACACACACACAAAGAGATATGACAAATTTAATACTTGCTGTCAATATTGGTATTGTTACTTAATCTAGTGAGACCTGTGCTTTCTATGAAATAGGCATTTTTTCACAGGTTTTGTTATTGATAGATTTTGTTAGAGAAAGTTTTCTATCTACTAATGAGTTTAATTTTACATGTGCAGAATTCCTTCCTTTTTCATAAAAATATATTCTGAAAACATGAAGATTTCATTAGAATAGAATAGTCATGATGTGCAAAGGAAGCTTTTGGATGAAAGTACCATGAATAGATAAATGTGTGCTTCAGGCAACACCATAGAATTTAAATGACTTAGTCATGATCACAGTGAGTAAGTATTAGAGATAAGTTATTAATCTAGATCTTCCTGATTGTAAGGCCATCAATTTTTCAAACTCACAAGAGGTGTCAGATGTGACGGCTTCTGGATTAAGAAGGTCACAGTGTAGAAGCAAATACCTTACCCTTCCTCATCATCAACAGATATAAAATACTTCAAAAGAACAAAAAAAAAAAAAAACCAAAATCAGATGAGTGAAGGGACTCCACTGTAGGACACAGCCTTGAATGTAGGTGGGATTTGGACATTTCCACCCTATAAGGGGATTTAATAACTCCCAACAAAGCATGACCTAATCACCCCTCCTCCACTCCACCTATGATGCCAGAGTCAGAGCCAGCTCTACAGAATTAGAGTGAACATGGTGGAAACTCAGTTCTCAGGAACTGGCTGAGAACACCACAAACTTACCCCTGAGAGCAGCTAGAATTGGAGCCCCAGGAGGCTGAGGAACATGGATCTTGGGCACAGAGATAGAGCAGAGAGGGGCGATAGAGAACAGATGTCATGGATGCTCAAAAAACACCATCAGGGCAAAAAAAGCTTCATATCTTGATACACAGAGACCCTACACTCCTCATTTAGACCTCTGGCTGGGAAGGGAAGGAAAAACCAACAAAGCAATAGTCGCCAACACCCAAAAATACAGTCTACAAACCCCCAAAATAACAAGAGATAGGCCTTGACCCTGCATAATTTTTATGGAGAAAAAAAATCCAGACTACAGAAGAGACAGCAGAGAATGCCAAACAAGTAAACACATCCAAGCCTTCCCTCCCAAATGGAAATTGATCTCTTAAAGAGCTTAGATGTGAGATTATGAACTAAATTAGAAAGATAGAAGAAATTTGGCAAGAAAAGTGGGAAATAGTTCAAAAAGAAAATAACAGTTTTAAAAACACAAACTCTCACTTGGAAAAAGAAGCCCAGAAATCAAATGAAATGATAAACAAATGGGAGACAAAAATTAAACAGCACGAATCCATGAAAAACAGGATAGACCAAACCAAAAAGAAAAATCAAAAAATCATAGCTGAAAAGCTAAACTAAGGGGAAAATTATATCACGGAGTACATATATTAATAAATTAGGGAGGGCAGAGGTTAATGAATTGGGCATGCAACTTAAAACAACTAGAAAATGAAGAAATTAAAAATCATCAGGTGAAAACTAGATTAGAAATATGAAAAATCAAAGGAGAAATTAATAAAATTTAAAGTAAAGAACTATTGAATTGATAAATAAGACTAGAAGCTGGTATTTTGCAAAAAACAGATAAAATAGACAAAGTAATGGTAAATCTAATAAAAAAAGGAAAGAAGAAAACCAAATTAATAGTATCAAAAATGAAAAGGGAGACCTTACCTCTAAGGAAGGGGAAATTAAGGCAATCATTAAAAACTATTTTGTCCAATTATATGGCAATAAATTTAGCAATCCAGGTGATATGGATGAATATTAACAAAAATATAAATTGCCTAGATTAAAAGCAGAAGAAATAGAATACTTAAATAATCCATATCAGAAAAAGAAATTGAACAAGCCATTGTTAACTTAGAAAAAACGCGGGACTATTAAATAGTCATAAAACCACTCTTTAATCAAGGGAAAGGGGGATGAGGGCTACTTGGCCTCTTATGCAGAGCTGCGCCTTGTGCAGAGTCTAAAGGAACACTGCTTCGCTCTGCTCCCTGATCCCCCTGGGAGTGACACCCTGCTGGATGACCACTCCTAGGGACAAAGGAAATTGGGGAACTTATATACCATTTGGGAAGATCTAGGGGCCAGGAGAGATGATTGACATTATACTGACAGGATACAATCAAGCTAAAGAAAGGGATCATAGCTAGAGGCTAGGGTGTAGGGGAAGGGGCTACTTACACAATGGATACTAAAAGATAGTTCCTGCCCAGGTGTGCCTTCCTGGGACAGGGTCTCTGATACAATGGGCAAGACTACCTAGGACAAAAGGGTATTTAGCATTTACCCTGGGGTCCATTATTCAGTCTGCAACTGCTAGCCTGAGATTCCCTTCAGGGTGGATTCCCAGGGGAACAGGGAATAAGCACAAGCTTTGGGGGTCTCCAACCTACAAACTATTTCTAAACTTGGGGTTCATCATATCTCACTAAGCTACAAGTTTGGGAACTCTAGATTCCATGTCGACACCATCAAAGAAATCCCTAAGAAAAAAATTGACAGGGCCTGATGGATTCAGAAGTGAATTCTATCAAACATTCAAAGAACAATTAATCCCAATACTATACAAACCATTTGACATAATGAGCAAAGAAGGAGTTCCACCAAATTTCCTTTTATGACACAAATATGGTACTGATCCCAAACCTAAGCAGACCAAAAACAGAGGAATAAAACTACAGACCAATCTCCTTTTGAACATAGATTCAAAAATCTTATATAGAATACTAGCAAAAAGACTCCAGCAAATGATCACAGTGGTTATTCCTTATGATCTGGTGTGATTTATGTCAGGAATGCAAGGATGGTTTAATATTAGGAAAACGATGCATATAACTAATAATATCAACAAACAAACCAACAAAAATGACATGATTATTTCAATAGATGCTGAAAAAGCCTTTGACAAATACAACACCCATTCCTATTGAAAGCACTAGAAAGTATAGGAATAAAAGGTCCTTTCCTAAAAAGAATAACAGTATATGTCAAACCATCAACAAGCATAATTTGCAATGGGGATAAATTAGAAGTCTTACCAATAAGATCAGGAGTGAAACAAGGATGCCCATTATCACTTCTATTATTTAAGATTATACTAGAAACACTAGCAATAGCAATTAGAGAAGAAAAAGAAATTGGAGATATTAAAATAGACAATGAGGAGACTAAGCTATCACTCTTTGCAGATGAGTCTACTTAAAAAATCCTAGAGAATCAACTAAAAAGCTTGTAGAAATAATCAACAAATTTAGCAAAGTTGCAGGATACAAAATAAACCCACATAAATCATCAGCATTTCTATATATTTCCAACACATCCCAGCAGCAAGAGTTAGAAAGAGAAACACCATTTAAAATCACCCTAGACAATATAAAATACTTAGGAATCTATCTACAAAAACAAACATAGCAATTATACACACACAGCTACAAAATACTTTCCAAACAATTAAAATTAGATTTAAACAATTGGAAAAACGTTGACTATTCATGGATAGGATGAGGTAACATAATAAAAATGGCCATTCAACCCAAATTGATTTACTCATTTAGTGCCATACCTATAAAACTACCAAAAAATTTTTTTTACTGAATTAGAAAAAAATATAACAAAATTCATTTGGAAGAACAAAAGATCAAGAATATCAAGGAAAATAATGAAAAAAAATGTGAAGGAAGGTGGCCTAGCAGTACCAGATATTACACAATTCTATAAAGCAGCAGTCATCTAAACAATATGGTACTGGCTAAGAGATAGAAGGGAGGATAAGTGGAATAGACTTGGGGTAAGTGAGCTCAGCAAGGCAGTTTTCGATAAACACAAAGAACCCAACTTTTGGGACAAAAATCCACTATTTGACAAAAACTGCTGGGAAAATTGGAAAACAATATGGGAGAGATTAGGTTTAGATCAACATCTCACACCCTACACCAAGATAAATTCAAAATGGGTAAAAGACTTGAATATAAAAAAGGAAACTGTAAGTAAATTAAGTGAACACAGAATAGTATACTTGTCAGATCTCTGGAAAAGGAAAGATTTTAAACACAAGCAAGAGTTATAAAAAATTACAAAATGTAAAATAAATAATTTTGATTATGTTAAATTAAAAAGGTTTTGTACAATCAAAAACAATGCAACCAAAATTAGAAGGGAAACAACAAACTGGGAAAAATTTTTATAACAAAAAATTCTGACAGAGGTCTAATTACTCAAATATATAAGGAACTAAATCAATTCTATAAAAAATCAAGCCATTCCCCAAATGATAAATGGGCAAGGGACATGAATAGACAATTTTCAGATGAAGAAATCAAAACTATCAATAAGCATATGAGAAAATGTTCTAAATCTTTAATAACTATAGAAATGCAAATAAAAACAACTCTGAGGTATCACCTCACACCTAACAGATTGGCTAAAATGATAGCAGGGGAGAGTAATGAATGTTTGAGGGGATGTGGAAAAATTGGGACATTAATGCATTGCTGGTGGAATTATGAATTCATCCAACCATTCTGGATGGCAATTTGGAATTATGCCCAAAGGGTGATAAGAGAATGCCAGCCCTTTCATCCCAAAGAGATCATAGATAAACAGACATGTACAAAAATATTTATAGCCACACTCTTTGTGATGGCAAAAACCTGGAAAGCAAGTGTTATGATTAAAAATGATGAGGGCCGAGATCAAAAGGGAGAATAGTATTTTAATAAAAGCCATGCTGATAGAGATAAACTGACCACGCACCTGTAAGAAACCTATTCCAATCTCACCCTCGGCCATTTACCTTTCTTCTCTCTGCACTCAGGTAGCTAAAGAGGCCGTTCCAAGTCACTTCCCCCTAATTTAAAACAGTCCCTCACCTTGAATTCGTAATCCAAAACAGGAAACCCTGTTGGGGCTTGGGGTTCTGGACTCCAGCAGCATGAGCTGCAGGATCAGAGAAGTGGTCTGCTCTGGTGAGTTAGCAAAAGTGGCAGAGATCAGAGTAGGCAGGAATGTGAGGCAGTGGTTGTAACGGCGGGCCTGGCAGGGATATGAGGCAGCAGTAAAATCGGCAAAGATCACAGGCACTGGCAGGGCACCGGCATTTTGGTTTTAAAGCCAAGCCAGAATTGGCTGGCATGACCTCCCAAGGTGGTTTTGGCTGGACAGGCTGGCTGAGTCCCGCCTGAGGCAAAAATGTGCTGTTGCTTGTAGGAAAAGCATGGTGAGGAAAGCCACTTTCCTTTTTTAAAAAATTGCCCAAAAAGGCTGAGCAAGACAGCCAAAAAACAGGCATGGCTCTCTTTAGGCTATCTAAAAAATTTAGGGTTCAAATTTCGACCTTCTGGTTTGCCAAACTGTTATGATTAAAAATGAGGATGGCCGAGATTAAAAGGAAGAATAGTATTTTAATAAAAGCCATGCTGATAGAGATAAACTGACCACGCGCCTGTAAGAAACCTATTCCAACCTCACCCTCAGTCATTTACCTTTTTTCTCCTCCCCACGCTCAGGTAGCTAAAGAGGCCTTTCCAAGTCACTTCCCCTTAATTTAAAACAGTCCCTCACCTTGAATATGTAATCCAAAACAGGAAACCCATTGGACCATGGGAAATGTAGTTTTAAGGACCCCCCCACAGGTCCACAGAAGTTTTTCAAACACTATATTGAGGTTCAATCCTTCCAAATAGAACCCCAGGTGATGTTAACTAACACACAAGAGTATGCCCTTCAATTGGGGAATGGCTGAACAAATTGTGGTATATGTTGGTGATGGAATACTACTGTGCTCAAAGGAATAACAAACTGGAGGAATTCCATATGAACTGGAAAGACCTCCAGGAATTGATGCAGAGTGAAAAGAGCAGATCCAGAAGAACATTGTACACAGAGACTGATACACTGTGGTAAAATCAAATGTAATGGACTTCTGTACGAGCAGCAATGCAATGAGCCAGGAAAATTCTGAGGGACTTATGGAAAAGAACGCTACCCACATTCAGAGGAAGAACTACAGGAGAAGAAACATAGAAGAAAAACAACTGCTTGAACATTTGGGTTGATGAGGACATGATTTGGAATGTAGATCAGAAAGGACCACACCAATGCAACTATCAATAATATGTAAATGAATCTGGATTGATGACACATGTTAAAACCAGTGGAAATGTGCACTGGCTATTCAGGGGTGGAGTTTGGGGAGGGGTAAAGAGGAAAGTAAAAACATGAATCACGTAACCTTGGAACATTTTTCTAAAAATAAAAAAAATTATATTAAAAAATTAAATAATATGATTCTTCAAAATTGTTTAAAGAACAAATCATAGAAACAATGAATGAAAAATTAATGAATGTTGGTGGGGATGTGGTAAAATTGGGACATCAATGCATTGCTGGTGGCGTTGTGAACTGATCCAACTTTTCTGGATGGCAATTTTGAACTATGCCCAAAGAGCTCTAAAAGATTGCCTGCATTTCAATCTAGCCATAGCATTGCTGGTTTTGTACCCCAAAGAGATCATAGATAAACAGATTTGTACAAAAATATTTATAGCTATGCTTTTTTTGGTGGTAAAAAATTGGAAAATGAGGGTATTCCCTTCAATTGGGGAATGGCTGAACAAATTGTTGGTGATGGAATATTACTGTGCTAAAAAGAATAATAAACTGGAAGAATTCCATGTGAACTGGAATGACCTCCAGGAATTGATGCAGAGTGAAAGGAGCAGAACCAGCAGTACCTAATACAGAAACAAATACACCAAGGCACAATTGAACGTAATGGACTTCTCTACTAGCAGAAATGCAATGATCCAAGACATTTCTGTGGCACTTATGAGAAATAATGCTATTCACATCCAGAGAAAGAACTGTGGGAGTAGAAACACAGAAGAAAATTGATTGCTTAAGCATATGGGTCCATGAGATTATGATTAGGGAGGTAGACTCTTTTTTTTTTTCATTTTTAAACCCTTAACTTCTGTGTATTGGCTCCTAGGTAGAAGAATGGTAAGGGTGGGCAATGGGGGTCAAGTGACTTGCCCAGGGTCACACAGCTGGGAAGTGTCTGAGGCCAGATTTGAACCTAGGACCTCCCGTCTCTAGGCCTGACTCTCAATCCCCTGAGCTACCCAGCTGCCCTAGGGAGGTAGACTCTAATCGATCATCCTAGTACAAATATCAATATTATGTAAATAGGTCTTGATTGATAACACATGTAATATCCAGTGGAATTGTTCATTGGCTATGGGAGGAGGATGGGAGAGAAGGGAAAGAACATGAATCATGTAACATTGGAAAAATTTCCTTAATCAATTAAATAAAAAATAAAAAATTAAATAAAATAAATAAAATAAAATAGAAAAAGAGGTGTCAGATACATGTCATTTACTCTTGTATGTAACCTGATTGGATTATAATGTAAGTAGAAAATATTTATTACATTTAATAAAAGTACAATAAAACATAGATATGACATTTTCACTATAAGTCAGTAAGTGCCTCATAGAATTCCCATTTGTACTTGAAGTTGTTTGACACCACTGTACTTTACCTTCTTTCTCTCTTGATAATAATACTTATGATAGTAATAATAATTTATGGTGCTTTAAGGTTTACAAAGAACTTTATGAATATTATCTTTTTTGATCTTGACATCAATCCAGTGTTGTAGGTGCTATTATTCCAATTTTGTAGATGAAGAAGGTGAGACTGAGGGAGGTTAGGTGACTTTCCAAAGGTAACACAGTCAAGTAAATATCTGAGGCAGGATTTAAACTCAGATCTTCCTGATTCTAGGTCTAAGTCTCTATGAATTGCAATATTTACATTCTAAAATACAATTCTCCGGGGCAGCTGGGTAGCTCAGTGGAGTGAGAGTCAGGCCTAGAGACAGGAGGTCCTAGGTTCAAACCCAGCCTCAGCCACTTCCCAGCTGTGTGACCCTGGGCAAGTCACTTGACCCCCATTGCCCACCCTTACCAATCTTCCACCTATGAGACAATACACCAAAGTACAAGGGTTTAAAAAAAATAAAATAAAATAAAATTCTCATATTTCTTAGAGTATTTGTAGCAAATTTTGAGTTTGAAAATTTGAAGTAAACATTCTCTCTAATTGTCAAACAGTCATAGGAAACAATGTGCTAGCTAGCTTGCTGGCATATACATATCTCATAGGAATTATCCCATTTATATGTTGTATTATAATAATCCATTCCAGTTGAAAATCTTTGTTTGAATCTCTTTCAGTTCCAAGATAGTTTGAATCAATAGAGTATATTTCTCTGAGTAATGAGAAAATGTCTGACATGGCCTCAAGGTCAAATGAGGCATCATTTGTAAAGATATTAGCAAAATCCTTAAGCTTGCTACTCCTCATCCATACCTGGAAGAAGGGTTACTTCTATGTCTAGGTATTTCACTAGTGACATTTAGGCATGGAGTCCAATGCTTAAAATATGAATTTTGATAAATGAAAGTGATAGGTAAATTAATCCTCTGTGCTAAATGAATCTTTCAGACCAGGCATTCTCACCTAACCTCTTCTGTGCCAAGAACCCCTATGACAATCTGGTGAAGCCTTTGGATTCCTCCTCAGAATACTCTTTTTGAATCTATTAAATAAGATAGATAAGATTACAAGGGAAACCAAATATATCAAATAATAATTATTAAATCATTAAAAAAAAATAAGTCCATGGACCCCCAGTTAGAGATGCAGCTCTAGACTGATCATCAAGAAGGGTTAGGTGGCTTAAATTTCTCTTTCCTCAACTTGATTATGTGTTAGAAATCTCCCAATTTTCACATGAAAATATGAAGAATAAGAACATCTGGAGAGTTCACAATTCTCCTATTCAAATTATTTCCTTTATATCTGGCAAGTTTCAGACCACCAACATTCTGAGACCAAATCAAATTATTAACTCCAATTTAATAATGAGTTACGTCAATATGTCCAAATTAAGAGTCTCCTATGCATGTGATTTAAATGTCATCTATTTTTGATGAATTATGTAAATATTAATGTGTAATTTCTGTTTTTTAAAATGATGGGTAATCTTTATAATTAAATATATTTATTTTCTTAATAACACAGAAATGAGAAGATAAAATCATTTTAAAAGTTTTTTCTAACTTTCACTTTTTTGCCAATGAGGTTTCTTAAATATGTTATGATCTGTGAGGAGTAAGAAAGCATGAAATGTCATAGTAGACAAAATCAGTCGTCCATCAAACCTAATATTCTTTCTTTTATTCTTGTAGTGAAGAATATTTTGTGAAGAATTGTGATAATTTTCTTTCATAACAGAAGTCTCAAAAGGATAAACATATATCTCTGAACATCCTTGATTTCTCTCTTTTTTTTCCTTTTCTGCCCCTGTGTTGCATTGACAAGCATTTAGTGACCCAGATCAGGTAACTTGAACATATAATGTGAGACCTTTAGTAATGCAACATGAATACCAATCACTGTATAAAGTGAGTTACCAGAGTGCTTTCCATGTCTAAGAAGGTTTACAATGAGAAAAAAAATCTTGCTGAAAGAAGGATTTTGAGTGTGAGAAGAAAGATGATCAAATTTTTCAGTTTGAGAAATAAAATGGAGCCTGGGGAATTTAAATGGCCATTATACATGTGCTTCACTGATTACCAGCAATCTCCAGATCTGTCTATTACATGAAAACATGCAGGGTGAGTGAATCTGTATAATTCCCAATTCACCAAATTAGACTATCTTTTCATAAGAATGGGAACTGACATGTAAAAGAAAGAGCAGTAGACATAGTGCATTCAAGTGGACATCTATAGTCCTGTAGGCAACTTTTTCTCTACTTTGCTTTTTGAAGATGGGGATGATGTTAGGGCTAAAGGGCTTCTAGAAAGATATTCCTCTTGCTCTACATGCACACTAATAACCCAGAGAGAGAGAGAGAGAGAGAGAGAGAGAGAGCTCTTAGTCACTGATAGCAACTAGAGCCTGAGATATAAAAGCCTGGTTTACTCTTATTAACAATGAGACAATGAGCTGGACAGCACAAGTGTTTTCTGAAACCATGTGTTTCCCAATATTCATGAGCTCATTGCTTGAGACAATTCTATTAGATGACATTAAAATCTGTGTGGTCACTCAATAAAACTTGTGAGGAGCTTGAAATCCTTAGAAGCATTTAGAAGTCATATATGATGAACTTAGATGCATCTGGTTCTATTTCACCAAATCTAAGCTTCAACTTTTTATTTTGTCCAAAATTGATATCAGGAAGAATAAGACCTAGGTCAATTCCTGACCTATTCATTCTTGGTCTTCTTAGAAATATCAAGGCAAAATACCATCAAAAGTTGTAGCTTCTTGTCTTACTTTTAAAAAATATTTCAAAGGGTAGGAAAAGACTTTTGCTTAAAAACATTCCTCTTTCAAGAAATTATTGAAGTTTAAGAAAAATAAACTCGTAGGAGTCAAATACCTTTGCCTTTAATTGGATCACTTAGCATCTTTATAATATCTAACATTTATGTAATATTTTAAAACTTATGATGTAGTTTATATATAATACATATATATAT
>NC_058131.1:597959957-598078611 GCF_016433145.1 Gracilinanus agilis
ATAATACATATATATATATATATATATATATATATATATATATATATATATATAATCCATTTGATCTTGACAATAAACCTATGAGGTAGGTGCTATTACCCCCATTCTTCAGACAAGCAAACTGAGACTGATGTATGTTATGATTAATCCAAAGTCACACAATCAGTAAATGTCTACATTTATACTTAGGTCTGTATGACTCCAAATTAAACATTGTAACCAGTATATTAAGTTGGCTGCTCCATAAACATACAAATTAGTATTAGAGGAAGAGATAGATCTCCTCTCTCAAGTGTCTGTACTCTGGTTCCATCTCTTCCTGCTCCAATAATTAATTATACCCACAACTATTCATTTTTTCCTAGCATCATTAATATACTCTGCTCTTGAGGTTTCTTTAATTAAATCTCCATACATGTTCAGGTATTCTAATCATTAAAAGAAATAAAATAAAAAGGAACTTTTTTTAATCCTTCATCTTGATATTCCTTCCATTAAATATTCTTCCTTCTGCTACCGATCTCCTCAAATGAGTAATGTGTACCTATTGCTTCCTACTTCCTATCCATCTATCACTTCCTTAGTTTCTGAAGTCTAGTTATTTTCCACAAACATTCTACTAAAATTATTCTCTTCAAGGTCAATAGTAATCTGTGCAAAATTCAAAGCATTTATCATTATCCTTGGCTTCCTTGAAACAGGGAAGCTTGTTCTTGAAACTGCCTTATATCCTGACTTACTTGATGTGGAAATTTCCACGAAACTGAATTATCTCTCAGATCACTCCTCCATCTTCATTGATGAATTCTTTGTCTCCTCCCACTCTCAAACTAAAGATATCACATAAGGTTCTGTCTTCAACCCAAAGTTCTCTTTTTACTCCCTTGGGTCACTAAATCCATTTTCATTCACATAGTTATTTATTATGAATATGCTAGCTGTCATAGACTGAGCTGGGGCTTATGTAAGATACAAATAAAAATAAAACATAATCTTTGTTATCAGAGAACTTACATTTTACTAGGAAGACAGTGTAATAAAATGTAAAAGAAAATACTGGACTTAATGTTAAGTAAATCTCTATTCTATTTGCTGCTATATTCCTTTCTGGCTGTGAAACTCTACTGAACATCTCTTAACTTGTTTTCTCATCGATAAAAAATAGACAGGATAATATTTTCCCCAGGTACTTTCACAGGGTTTAGGGTATATCAGATTAGCTGCATATAATGTATATAAAGCCATTTAGTAAACTATGTTGACATTATGCCAACATAAGATATTAGTATCACTTCCATGCCAATAATTCTCAAATATATAGCTAGCCTTTTATTCTTCTTTGTCCCCATCCATCTCTATTCATGTGTCATGTATATACTAAACCTCAACATAACTAAAATGGAATTTATCATTTCTTTTAAAGTGGTTTTGCTTCCTAACTTTCACATATCTGTCACTCATTTTATCTTTCTTTGAGTTACCAATAGTAGAAATATAAAACCATTTTTACTCTTTCTAACATTTATTCAATTGATTCCTCCAACAGACATTTATTATGCAGGTACTAATGTAATCTTCTAGACACTGAGACCAGGAAAAAATTTTGAGGAAAATCCCCGAATACAAGAAACTTATAGTCTACTAAGAGGAAACAACACATACACAGAAATACATAAATTCAGAATTATGGAAAGTAATTTTGTGAGGTGGAAAAATTTTGAACAACTAGAGTGATAAGGAAATATCCTAGTCAGTGGCAGTGCAAAATTAAAGATAAGAATTTTGTGAGCTAGAAGTGAAGAGGAAGATATTCCATGCTAGAATAGCCAATGAAAGGCAGAGTCAGGAGAAGAAATGTCATGAACATGGAACAATACATAGATACCTCAGCATGGGTGGCATATAGAATACATGTGGGGTAGTCTAGAAGGAATTTTGGACTATATTTCGAAGGATTTATAATGCCAAACAGAAGTTTATATTCAATTCTAGATATAACAGGGAACCACTGGAATTTATTGAGCAAGGAATGACATGTTCACACCTGGTCTTGGGAAAATAGCATTGGGAGCTCTTTAGAGGAATAATTTGAATGGGGAGATTCTTAAAACAGGGACATCAATTTGCCAGCTATGGTAATAACGCAGGCAAGAGATGATAAGTTTATGAACTAGGTTCGTGACTACATGAAAGGGGGATATATGTATATATAAGAAATCTTGGAGGGAGAAAGACATACACAGAGACAGAGAAATGGAAAGAAAGAAAAACTAGAAGGACAGAAAATTAGCAGTAAATCCACAGCTCAGGGAAAGATTATACATGTTTATCTACAAAGTAAACTGAGAGGACTAATCAGAAGTAGGAGGAGAGCAAAGAAATATCACTAAAATACAGGAAGAATAAAACATCTTGAATGCAAGGGTGATCAACATCGTTAAGTGCTGCAGAGACAAAGAATTATGATGATTATCACAGAGTCCATCATACTTGATCATGAAAAGGAAATTGGTAATTTTTCAAAGAAGATTTACAATTGAATGATAAATTCAGAAGCTAGATGTCTGTGTGTGAGAGAAAGGAAAAGGCAGTGTGAACATCAACAGAACGTAGCATTTAGGATTATTTGTGGACACTATATGTTTCAATGAAGGATATTTATTTGTTTTGGTTTAGTTTTTTTGTTTTATTTTGTTTTGTTTTTAGGAATGAGGGAAATTTTAATATATTTGTAGATATCAATGAAGGAACCAGTACCTATGACATGTAATATTAGAATGGAAAGGTGATTATTGAGACAATATACCAGAGAAAATGGGAAAGAACAGAATTATAGATGGCCATAGATGGTTTGGCCTTGGGGAGAAGGGCCAGTTCTTCATCAGAGATTAGGGTAATGGAGAAGCAAATGGAGGATGATGCTAAGATTTTTTGTTTTGTTTTGTTTTTTACTGCTTGCTTCTGTTTTTCTGAGTTAAAGCTAAAGGAAGTGAGGGAGCTCATATTTATTTTTCTCTTTTATTTCTTTTTTCATATTCAAACACTTTTATTCACATTTTCAATAAAAACTGTTGGATATGTGTTGCCAGCTTTTTCCAATGCCTGTATATTCTTTATGCATCTTAAATCATTAAGAAAATTTAGTTAGCAAGGTAACAAAAGGATATGAGAAAAACATTTCCCCTACCATCCAGATGTGTATCATGAGCCCTTACAACACAGCAACAACAACAGGAGCATTATAATAGTAATAATAGCTAATATTTATGAAGTACTTCAAGGTTTTTTTTAATTAATTGTTATATTTAAGTTCCCATGCATATGCCTCCCTTCCTTCTTACCCTGGACTAGAGAAGACAACATTTGATAAATATGTATGTGCATACATACATATATATATATATATATATATATATATATATAACTATTTTTCATATGTTCTCACCTTCTTTACATAGATGCAGAGCATCTACCTAGAGAAAGATTATATTTATAACAAGAGCACAATTATTCATGTGTATTTGTATCTTGCACAGCATCTAAGAGAGAGTTGTGCCTGTCATGCTCCAGGAACTCAGTAAGTAATTAGTTTATTGATTTTGTCATTACTATCTTGAAATGGTCTATATTTTAGTTTTCAAATCTGTGAAATGACATCCATGTTTATCACCCAAGGTGAACTTTTTAATGTAGATACAAGATGGTTTTATCATTGCTGGACTGCTTTTCTATATGAGAAGTTGTCACTTTGTGAAAATGATAGTCCATGTCAAAAATAGACTATACTTCGGACAAATTTAATAGGTATATCTGGGACATCCTCATCACATGCATTGGGTGTTATTTACACTAGGAGCATAACATGCCTTAGTGATATTTTATTTAACAAACTTGTTGATTATAGCAACAAATACCTTACATTGAAAAAGCAAAAATAATTTATGTATCTCCACTATTCTGCATCAACCTCTGAGAAGCCCATTCATTGATGAAATCTTTACTTCAAACCTTGGAGCCAGTTTCTCATTTAATTTGTTATATCTGGGTTATATCTCCTTATAAATCTCAGAATTATATGCTCATATGTTTCCCCCTTTCAAACAATTGTTTCCCATGAATTTTTTCCTGGTAGACTGAATATTCTATGTTAGAGGAAAGTTTATTATCAAAAAATTCACAGCAGACTATAAACTGCCTAGTATCACTCATTGAAAACAAGGAGAAGAGCTCATAAAAAGACATTGTCAACCCCATGTAGAAGCAACAAAGATTCATTTGACCTTAGTACCTTAACCTTGTCCTCTAGAAGATGTTCTGAGAAGACAAGGTATTTTTCCCCCTTTCTTTAGTTTTATATGGCCAGTGCCTCATACAAAACGAGGGCTTAATAATTGTTGAACTGTTGTCAGTTGTCAAATGTAGTTCAACTCTATTATTTTACAGATTAAGTGACTGAAGTCCAGGAGAGTGAAGTACTTTCTTATAGTTAACATCTATAATAAATAGAGTGATACAGAACAAAGTGAAGGGATTGGATTTATTCTCTATGACAGTACATCAGCTCAAACTTGCTTGAAACACATAATAACTGCTTGAACCCAGGCTTTACTTCTCTAAGTCTGTTTCCCCATTTCTAAAACTGTTCTAATAATCCCTGTAAAATTCATCTCAAAAAGTTTATGTGAAACTTAGTCAAGATTATATATAAGGGAAAAGGTTGAAATTTGTGTAAACTTTAAGATGCTAAAATCAACCATCATTTTCATGATTATTTTTGAAGCTATTTAGTGGAAATCCTGAATTAATATTTCCTCATTCCCAAACCACCTCTCTTTAATAATGTAGTAGCCAAATTTTGTGACTAAACCTAAATCTAAGTCATGGGCTAGGGCAATGTATTTTGTCTAGTGACTCGGTATCACGACAAAATGAAAATTATGGATTCTCCATGCTATCAGAATTATCTTGATATAAGAGAAATTTGATGAGCTGACCTCATTCTTGATCACCTAACTACAGATAGAATATAATAGCATGTTGAAAGAAAATTCCTATGAAATCTTTCATTCTAAAACTACCTTCCAGAGAACTGGATTCTGAGGCAATAGAGGAAAAAAATGGAAACAGGCATTCCTAAAACTAATACTAGGCTTAACATTAGACAAAACAAATTTCTAAAGAAGATCAGAAGAGACTACATTGTCTTACTCTATTTTAGACATTTAAATCTGGGCCTTCTGTTCACCCTTTGATAGACAAAAAAGATCAAGTGTTCCTTCAATTTCAAGTTCTCCCCAGAAGGTATGTCATCATCTTCCATCATCAGGACATCAGTAGTTTCCATAGCAACTACTGAGTCACATCCATCACATTTTCTGGCAATGCCATTTTAGTCCCTCTGAGGGACAGCATTATAGCTGAAAGAACTCTGAAATGAAGAGTTAGGGAAATATTGCCAGATTGAAATAAATAAATGTAAAATCAGCAGCACTCCAAGTATAATAAGATTTCATAAAGAAAATATTTTTAGGTAATATTGGGTTCAGAATGTTAATGAAGATTTGAAATAAAGAATAGCAAGGCAAAGAAGAATCAAGAGAATTGAAAGGGGAGTGAGAAAATAGAAAGGTAAAACAATATTACAATGTTTTAAAGATATAGAACAGCTTTTTTTTTTACTTTTTCCTTCCATAGCCCTTTTATTCTCTGATAAGCATACGGTTGCCAAAGTTAAAGTAGAATTAAACCAGAACTGTACATGAGGTTTCTGCTAGGAAAAAGCTGTCTCGAGTACTGTTATGAGAGCAGCTGGGAGTGATGCCAAGTGCTTGTGAAATTATTTGGGAAGGTTCTTTTAGATACAGATGGATACTAGGCCTTCAACTCTCAAGGTCCTTTAAAGACCAACTTGGATATTGAGGTGTTCAATTATCTTTGTTACATTTTCTTTTTCCTTCCTTTAATCCTTCCTTTCTTCCTTCTTTTCTTTTTTATTTCCTTTTCTCTGTCCTTCAAATATTATTAAATATCTTCTACACATATATAATTTATTATATATTATGCTAGAAGCTGATTTTTCAATTAAAACAGATGTGTGATTGAAAAAGAATAAAAACAGATTATTTTCCATTTAATTTTATTTTTTTTAATTTTTTTAAACCCTTAACTTCTGTGTATTGACTTATAGGTGGAAGAGTGGTAAGGGTAGACAATGGGGGTCAAGTGACTTGCCCAGGGTCACACAGCTGGGAAGTGTCTGAGGCCGGATTTGAACCTAGGACCTCCCATCTCTAGGCCTGGCTCTCAATCCACTGAGCTACCCAGCTGCCCCATTTTCCATTTTATTTTGCAAAAATCAGAAACAGAATTGTCTCCGGTAGATACAATCTATGCTTTTTCACCTTTCTTATATGTCTAATTCCAATTTAATATTTAATTTTTTCTTCATTTGATGAAAATGGTAATAAAACAAAGTGGTTTTCTCTATAATTTTCACAAAAAGAGATCTTCATCTCTTGATAATATATTTTGTTATATTGGTTAGTTACACATTATTCATGACTTAATTAACCTTTGCTTTGCTTTTTAAGTGACATTCCTATCCACTCTGTCACCTATCTGTTTAATTCTTGATGGGAACATAAAGGAATGCACGGATACTAGCTAAAATATGAAGTTTGTCTATGAGAGCTACAGTGGATAGAATGCTTAGTTTTAAGTTAGGAAGACCTGATTTCAAAACCAACTTCAAATATTTACCAGCCATGTGAAACTATCCAAGAAAACCCCTATTTTCCTTTGGTTACTTGGTTATAAAATTAGGATAATAATACCTACTCTTGCAGGGTTGTCATGTCTCTTAAATGAGATAATATTTATAAAGTGCTTAACACAGTGTCTGGTGCATTGTAGGTAATTAATAAAAATGTGTTTCCTTCCTTCTTGGAGCAGTTAGAAAACTAACTGCAAAACACTTAACCTCTCTGAGACTCGATTTCCTCATTTATGAAATGATGGTTTGGATTAGGTAATGTCTAAAGTCCTTTCCAATTCTGAAGCTGAATATGATCAACTGGATGCATTCATTATTTCATTGATATGATTATTACTTCATCTAATGTTACACATTAACTCATCCATACCTTCACAGAATTACAGAATTTTATAAATGGAAAGCCACCAGAGACCATCTATTCCAACACATAACTGAAAGAGAAATCTCCCTATGAATTACTCCACAACTGGTCAACATGTTTTTGACTGAAGACCTCTATTAGGGGAAGTCCTTCCTTCCAAGGTAATCTATTTCTCTGTTAGATAGCTCTAATTTGGAGACTTTTTTTTTACCTCAAACCTGTGTCTACATTTTGGAAAACTTCCATCCATTGCTCCTGATGTGCTTTTTCAGAGAAAAAGTCTATTACCTTTTCTACACAGCATGCCATAAGAAATTTTAAGACTCTTAATATGACACTCCTAAGCCTCCCATCATCTTGGCCAGAGTCACTCCAATTGATTGTCATATGACATCAATTTGAGGCCCTCCACTTTCCTGTTTGTGAGTCTTTTAAAATGTCCAGATTATTAATGCATTTTATAAAAGTGTCACCCAGAACTGAAATGATATTATATAGAGAATCTTACCTAAGTATATTTTGCACTGTCATCTGTGCAAAATCCAAAGAGATTGATGTGGATTGCATTCTGGACATTAAATGGAGCTTAGATATGTTATGACCAGGGCAGAGTGCAATGAAACTGTTATTTCCTTTGCTTTGCATTTATATCCATTCTTATACTATCTAAATTTACATTAACAATTGTGATTGTCAGATCACAACGCAAGCTCAATGTCTTATCTTGTGCAATTCTTATTCATGTAGAATTACTAATTTACCATAGAGGACCTATCCTACATAATGGGAGCCTTTGTATTGTTCCTGTAATATTTACTGAATCAAAGTCCATTATTTAAGCTGCTTATCTATTATCTCCTATTCATGCTATACATTTAGTTACCTCTCATTCTAAGCAAACACACATTTCATGCTAATTCATAATATCACAAATAGGTTATATTCAGATATTCTACAGCCCATTCATGTCCACCACACATTTTCTAATTATCCTTTAGGTCTACAGAATTTCTTCTGAGAATGTGAATTTACATGACATTAATAACCACATAAGATCAATGTTAATAAAAGTGGTCATCTGGATTATTTAAAGCTCCATTTAATGTCCAAAATGCAATCCACATGGATCTCTTTGGATTTTATACAGATGACAGTGGAAAACACTTTGTGTAAGATTCTCTACTTTATGTCTCACTTGGCACTGATACTTGGTGGAGCATTAAACAAAATTATTTCCACATTCTCTTCTGTTATGGAATCTTGTAGAATTTTGATAAATGTGAGAAAGACACCTTATTTGAGAAGAGGCCATATTTAGACAAAAGGAAAGGTGCTAAATCTGTTGTGAATCAGGTATATTTCTCTCCAAAAAAAATGATGATACCCAATCACCACAATCATAGGATTGAAACATTCCAGAAATTACCTAAATTGGCAATAATTTGCTCTTCTTTCAAAGAGAAGAGACTTAGCAGCCAAGGACAACACTTGCAAATATCACAGAGGGTGACTGATGACAGTTGATTATGAATAGTATCACCTCAGAAAACAATCAAAATCAGTCTACAAAAAATAAGAGAGGTTCATCTAATCCAGGTCTTACTGAACCAGTTTTCTAAGAATAGTTCAAGCATAGAAACCCATCACTTACAATTTCCACTGTTTTGTCTCATTCTCACCATATAAGTAATAAATTTGTTGATGGTTTGTATATGATTTCATAAATGCATAATAATCAAGATAATATCATTTATGAATATCAGTTTTTATCATTATCATCATTATTATTATCCCCTTGAAGCCCATACCATCATAAGTGTCATGAAGTAAAGCTAGAGGGAGGTGTTAAAGAGACTTTTTTAATACTAAAACTGATGTCATAGATTTGGAGGGAAGATTGGCAGGAAACATGAAATGCTCTCCAGCAAAGTAATGTTGATACCCATAATTCAGATAGCATTGTGGTCAGAGTAATGAAAATGATTTCATAAATCTAAAAATAAATAGAGTAGCAAAGTGTTGCAAAATAGCACTATTTAGCATCATCCCAATGATCAACCAACCAATAAATATTTATTAAGCAACCACTGTAAGTCAGATACTTTGATAAATACTAATCAGCTTAATCCAGAAAATCAAGTAGTTTTTTTTTTCTTGAATCTAAAATACACATGAACAAATCAGAAATAGCAATACATAATGTAGGAAAAATGTTTCAGTATTGAAGGGGTTGACCACTAAAGCAAGCAAATCATAAGAACACACATATGGACTAAAGATATGAATGCTTTTGTTATGTGTCAATAATATATAAAGATAAAATTGGAAACAGACACTACTAGTTATACTCAAACACATCATACTAATGTTTATCTACAGTATTCTCAACTTAGAAAATAAGGAGTTAAAGACTGGTATAGGACAATTATAAAAGATAACTTGTTTATAAAATTAAATTCAATTTAAACAAAAATTGAAGTTTCTTTTTTAAATGTATTTATTTATTACATTAAATACCCCATTGACTGTTTTCCCTCTCCCCACCACCACCACCATTTGATATGACATCATTTGATTAAAAATGTATATGTTTTTACAAAACTTTTTCTTACTTATTTCTATTTATAAGTCCTTTCTCTGGAGGTAGACATACAACAGTCATTTTTCAAACTATTCCTTTGCTTTACATTTTCTTTGTTCTGTTCATTTCACTATTCATGATTTCATGTAGACCTTTCCATATTTTTCTAAAATGAAGCCATTGATCATTTCTTATAATGCAATAGAATTCTATCATAATCATATGCCTCAAGTTGTTTAGAGATATTTTATTTCTGTCATTAATATTCCTGAATTCCTTCTAAAAGCTATTAAGCATGTACTTTTTATTTTGAGCCCAAATCATCTACCTCTATCCAGCACTTGCTCCTTTGAGAAATCCAGCAATTTAATATAAATTATACAAGTGAAATAACAGAAAACATTTCCATACTAGCAATTATGCAAAAGAAAATTGACTCAAAAATGTATGCTACCTATTTCTCAGGTCAGTTGTTTTTTTTTATTAAAGTATTTATTTTTTCCTATATTTTATTCTATTTATTTTGTTTGATTATTGATGTATCTTGGAGTCAGTTTCCATTTTCCCAATTCTAAATTTTAAGAAATTATTTTCTTCAGTGAGCTTTTTTTTAAACCTCATTTCCATTTGGCCAATTCTATTTATTAAAAGAGTTTTTTTCTTTAGTGAACTTTTTTACTTCTTTTTCCATTTATCCCATTCTGCTTCTTAAAGAGTTCTATTTGCTATATTTTTATGTTTCTTTTACAGTTTAGTAAATTCTATTTTTTAAGGTTTTATTTTCTGCATTAGTTTTGCTTCTTTTACTGAGTGGTTTATTATTTTTTCTTTTTATTCAATATTTTCTTTTTCCTAATTACATGTAAAAACAATTTTTAACATTCATTTTTTTTTCAGTTTTTGAGTTCCAAATTCTCTTCTTCCCTTTCTCTCATTCTACCTCCTTGAGAAGGCCAGCAATTTGATTTTGATTATCTATTGGAGTTATAGAAAACATATTTTCATATTTTTCTGGTTGTGAAAGATAACACAAATCCCAAAGTAAAATAAAACAAGAAAATAAAGTAAAAAAAATGCTTACATCTACATTCATATTCCATCAGTTTTTCTTTGTGGGTAGATAACATTTTTCATCAAATGTCATTCAGAATTGTTTTAGATCACCATATTTCTAGGAGTAGCTAAATAATTCACAATTTATAAACTTATAATATTGCTGTTACTATATGAAATATTCTCCACTTTCTGCTCATTTCACTTTGCATCACTTCATATGTCTTTCTAGGATTTTTTGTGATCATCTTGCTTATCATTACTTATGGTGCAATATTATTCCATTTTAAACATATTAAAACAATTTATTTGAACATTTCTCAGTTAAGAAACAACCCTTCAGTTTCCACTTGTTTTCTACCACAAAAGGACTGCTATAAATATTTTTGTAGAAGTACATATTTTCTCCCATTTATGATCTCTTTGGGGATATAGAACAAGTAGTGGTATTTCTGGGTCAAATTTTATGTACTGTTTGACAAACTTTTGTTCATGGTTCTTAATTGTTCTGCAGACTGGCTGAATCAGTTCACAGCTCCACTAACAGCGTTTTAATGTCCCAATTTTTCTACATCCTCTTCCTTTATCATGTCACTTTTTTTCCTTTTTGTCATATCAATTAGTCTGAAATGGCAACACAGAATTGTTTTAATTCACATTTCTCTAATTAATAGTGATTTGGAGCACTGTTTCATATAACTAAAGATAGTTTTAATTTCTTCCTCTGATAATTGCCTGCTAATATCTTTTCACCTCTTGTCAATCAAAGAATGATTTGAGTTCTTATAAATTTGAGTCAATTCTTTATATATTTGAGAAATGAAGTGTTTGTCACATACTTAATATAAAAATTTTGCTACTTTGTTATTTTCTTTCTAATCTTGGTTATAGTGGTTTTGTTTGGCAATTAAAAAAAATTTAATGTAATAAAACTTACCAAGTTTACATCTCTATGTTCTGTTTCTTCTTTGCATAGATGTAACAGATAAACTATTCTATGCTTTTCCAATTTGCTTATGGCTTTACCCTACCCTTTATTACTAAGTCATGTATCCATTTTGATTTATCTTTGGTATATAGTAGGAGGTATCGGCCTGTGTATAGTTTCTGCCATACTGTTTTCTAATTTTCTAGCAGTTGTGTTTTGTTTTTTTTTCCAAATTGTGAGTTCTTCCAAAAGTTTGGATCTTTGGGTTTGTCAAACAAAACAATTTTTGTCAAAATTGTCAAACAAAAAATAGAGTGCAATTGTCATTTACCTTTGCATATTGAATCTATTCCACAAATCTATTCCACAAATCTACTACTCTATTTCTTAATGAGTAACAGAATGTTTTGATGATTGTTGCTTTATAATACAGTTTGAGATCTAGTATAACTAAGGCACATTCCTTCATATTTTTTCATTTTTCTCATGATATTTTTGGCCTTTTGTTCTTCAAGATTAATTTTAGTATAATTTTTAAATATCTTTATGATGTAATTTTTAATAGTTTGATTGGCATGGCATCAAATAGGTAAAATAAATGAGATAGAATTGTCATTTTTATTTTATTGATTTAGTCTATTCAAAAGCAATTCCCTGCCCCAGGCCCAATTGTTTAGATCAAGCTTTATCTGTGTGAAAAAGTATTTTATAATTATGATTATATACTTCCTGGGTTTCTCTTCGCATGTGGATTCCCATGTATTTTATATTGACTACACTTACTTTAAATGGAATTTATTTTCTATCTCTTGTTGCAATTTACTGGTAGTAGAGAAAAATTATGATAATTTATGTTGGTTTCTTTAACATCTTGAAATTGTGTTAAAATGATTAATTGCTTCCATAAGTTTTTTGGTTCATTTTCTAATATTCTCTAAGCATATCATAATATTATCTGTGAAGAGTGATAACTTTGTTTCCATATTACCTACTCTAATCCCTTCAATTTCTTCTCTTATTTTTATAGCTAGCATTTCTAGTATAATTTTGAATAGTAGTGGTGATAATGGGCAGCCTCCTTTACCTTTAATTTTATTGGGAAGGTTCTAGTTTATTCCCTCTATCCTCCATTGCAGATAATGTTTGCTAATAGTTAAGATAGATGTTATTTATTATTTTGAAGCATGTTCCACTTATTCAAATGTTCTCTAGTGTTTTTTTTAATTAATTATAATATTTTTCCATGTTACATGATTTATGTTCTTTCTCTTCACTCTTCACTCTCCCCTCCTGGAGCTAACTAACAATCAATTCCACTGGGTTATAAATGTATCATGGTTCAAAAACCTATTTCCATATTATTAATATTTGCATTAGAGTGATCATTTAAAGCCAAAATCCCCAATCATATATCCGTCAAACCATTTGATCAATCATATGCTTTTCTTCTGCATTTCTACTCCCACAATTATTTCTCTGGATGTGGATAGCATTCTTTCTCATAAGTCCCTTGGGATTGTCCTTAATCATTTAATTGCTGCTAGTAGAAAAGTCTCTTATGTTTGATTTGCCATAATGTTTCAGTTTCTGTGTACAATGTTTATTGGTTCTGCTCCTTTCACTCTGCATGCATTGCTGAAGGTCTTTTCAGTTCATGCGGAAATCCTTCAGTGCATCATTCCTTTCAGCACAATAGTATTCCATCATCATATGATAACACAATTTGTTCAGCCATTCCTCAATCAAGGGACAACTCCTTTTTTCCAATTTTTTGGTACTATAAAAAGCCAGGCTATAATTTTTTTTCTGCAAGTATTTTTCCTTATTATCTGTTTGGGGAAAAACTCAGCAGTGGTATTGCTGGATCAAAGGGTATAATTGGTGACAATTCCAAATTGCCTTCCAGAATGACTGGATCAATTCACAACTCCACCATTATTGCATTAGCCTCCCAATTTTGCCAAATCTTCTCCAACATTTACCATTTTCCTTTACTTTCATATTGGCCAATCTGTTAGTTGTAAAGTGGTACTTCAGAGTTGATTTTATTTGCATTTCTCTAAGCAGGAGGGATTAAGTACACTTTTTCATGTGATTATTGACAATTTTGATTTTTTTCATCTGAAAACTACCTATTTATTTCCCTTAACCATTTGCCAATTAGGGAATGGCTTGATTTATTTTTTAAATTTGACTTAGTTCCTTATACATTTTGGAAATTAAACCTTTGTCAGAGAGTTTTATTATAATTTTTCCCCGAGTTTGTTTCTTTCCTTCTAATTTTGGTTGAATTGTTTTTGCGATTTTTTTTGTTCCTTTGATTCTGCTTTATTATTTCTTGATTTCTAATGAAATAATTAATTTCTATAAAGCCAGTTTGGGTCTTTAAGGCCTGATTTTCGTCTGTCCATTTTTGGTTCTCCTTAATCAATTGGACTACTTCTTCCTGCATTATTTTCATTTCTTCTTGCATCACTTTCATTTCTTGTTGTATCACTTTCATTTTTCTTTCTCACATTTCCTTTGTGCCTCTTAATTTGTTTTTTAATTCTTTTTTGAGTTCTTCCCAAATCTGTGTCCAATCCATATTTTTCTTTTGGACTTTGAGTGTGTTTCCTTGATTTTTACTGTCCCCTTCTGTGTCTGTACCTTGCTCTTTCTCTCCATAAAATTTCTTTAGAGTTAGTTGCTTTTCTTGTTGTTTGCTTATTTTTTCCTATCTAATTATAGATAGTCTTGGGGGATGATGTGATGATCTGAGACCTAAGAGCTCTCAGAGCCTCTTCCCCCTGCTGATTCAGTTGACCCTTGAGATGTTGATAACTTAAAGACCTGTTTCAGTCTTAGGTGTAAGCTTTTGATCTCACTCTAATCTTGATGAAGTCAGGGGCTGGTCATACCCTCAAACTTAGTCTCAAGTTTTGGTTTCACTGTGTACTTCATCCAATCAGGCACACCCTTGATGATCCTGTCTTGAAGGTCCACCCTGAGCTTTAGGTAAAAAGATCAAGATTCTAAGAAGGTGGCAGCTTCCCCTCCCCAAGGTTTTGGCCTCAGAGCACATTGAGCTCTGCAGATCAACTCCAGCCTGCCTTAATCTTATCAATATGGCATATAAGGATTCTTTAGAGAACAGGGAAGCACCAATACCTCTCCCCTGTAGACTACAGTGAAAGTAGCTGAAATCACATCTTTAGCTTTTACTACCAGCTGGGGAAGATCTGGCCCCAGGACCCTCTAAGCTAGTAAGTCAACCAAGCAGAGAAGAAGCCTTTCTAGGATAGAAGAGCCCAAACCCAAAGATCCAGTAAATATTCAAAGGAGCAAAATTATTGCCAATTACAGGGGGGGGAAAGAAGGAAAAAAATATGAGTAAACAACATAAAAAGAAAAAAGAAATTATAATCAATAGCATCTACCCAGAAAAATGATCAAAGAGCAAATGGATGAGAGGAGGACCAAGCAACACAAGCAAAAAATTCCAGAGAAATGAACACAGGTTTTGGAAGAACTCAAAATTCAATTAACTCAAGAACTCAAAATTCAATAAACTCAAGAACTCAAAAAAAAAAAATCAAGAGAGGCTGAAGACAATTGGGAAAAAGAAAATATATGAACTTAAACAAGAAAATAATGTCTTGAAATCCAAAATTGACCAGCTGGAAAATGAGGCAAAAAAAGTGAAAGATGACCTCCAAAGAAAATCATACCAGAAGGGGAAGGATGACCAAAATATAGGGATGAAATTCAATCTTTAAAAATTAGAATCCAATAACTAGAAGAAAATGACTTCTCAAGGCAATAAGATCTATAAAACAAAATTTTAAAAAATGAAAATATTGAGGAAAATATGAAACACCTCAATGACAAAGCCTTAGATCTGGAAAACAGATCCAGGAGAGACAATGTGAGAATTATTGGACTGCCAGGATATCATGACAAAAGGAAAAGCCTAGACATCATCCTATAGAAAATTATCCAAGAAAATTGCCCTAACATTTATGAACAAAAGGGAACAGTGGAGATTGAAGGCATCCACAGATCACTTCCTACATTTAATCCACAACTTAAAATGTCCAGGAATGTTACAGCTAAATTCAAGTACTACCAGACCAAGAAAAAAATATTACAAGCTGCTAAGAAGAAATAATTCATATACTGTAGAACCACAGTAACCTAACCACAGTTAGGATAACACAGGATCTGGCTGCATCTACACTGAAGGACCAGAAGTTATGATATTCCAGAAAGCAAGGGAACTAGGCCTACAACCAAGGATCAACTACCTAGCTACCTAGCAAAATTGACTATATTGTTACAGGGGAGAGTATGGTCATTTAATAAAATAGATGACTTCTTTCATAAAGAAAAAACCAGACTTAAATAGAAAATTTGATGTCTAAACACAGAACTCAAGAGATTCACTAAAAGGTAATTAAGATAGGGGAAAAAAACAAAAAAATTCAAAAAAAATTTAAGGGACCCAATAAGTTCAAATGATCTGTATTCCTATAAGAAAATATGATATTGGTAACTTAAAAATTATTATTATCATCAGGATATCTAGAAGAATTATATTTAGAGGGAACAGTGACAAACTGTATAGGATGAAATGTCAAGATATTTACAAGTATGTATAAATATATATAAAACTGGAGGTAAAAAGGACAATATTAAGAGAAATGGGAAAAGACCCAAAAGGGATTAAACTTATATTTCATAAAGAAGTGCATGTTGGGAGCAGGGGAGAAGACTAATACTTTGGAAAGGTAAAGAAGTTGGAGACAGGAAATACTTAAAGTCATACATGCATTCAAATTGACTCAAAGAGGGAATAACAATCAGATCTATTGGGGCAGAGAATTGATTTGTGCCCTTCAGAGAAATAGGAGGGTAACAAACAGACTGGTAGGGAGATAAGCAATAATAGGGAGGGAGAAGATGGGGGGTAACTCAAAACTCAAAAAAGACCCTAAAGAAAAATAGGAGGGGAATTAGAAGGGGGGGGGAGAAAGGGAAGTAAAATAAAAGTGAGGATTAGGGGGACTGATTAAAAACAAAACATTGGTAGTGAAGGAAATAGTGAAAGACTAAAGGGCAGGAAAAGGATAGAAAATAAAAAATATTGGGGAATACACAGCTGGTAATAATAACTCTGAATGTGAATGGGATGAATTCACCAGTAAAATGAAAGCAAATAGCAGAATGGATTAGAAACCAAAATCCTACTATATGTTGTCTACAAGAAACACACATGAGACAGGTAGACACACAGAGAGTAAAGATTAAAGACTAGAGAAAATCTATTGAGCATCAAATGAGAAAAAGAAGGCAGGAGTTGGAATCATGATATCTGATAAAGCCAAAGTAAAAATATATCTAGTTAAAAGAGATAGGGAAGGTAATTACATCCTGATAAAAAGCAGTATATAGACAATGAGGAAATATCAGTAGTCAACATGTATGCACCAATTGGAATAGCATACAAATTTCTAAAGTAGAAATTGGGGGAGTTTAAAAAGAAAATATATAATAAAACTATACCAGTGGGATATGTGAATTATCAGATCTAGATAAATCAAACCAAAAATATATAAGAAAGAGGTTAGAGAAGTGAACAAAATCTTAGAAAAATTAGTTACTATATATGTGGAGAAAAATTAATAGGGACAAAAAGGAATACAATTTTTTTTCAGCAGCACATGTAACATTCACAAAGATTGACTATGTACTAGGACATAAAAACATAGCAAAAAATGCAAAAAAGCAGAAATAATAACTACAACCTTTTCATATCATAATGCTATAAAAATAATTATTAGCAAGGGTACATGGAGAGGTAAACCAAAAACTAATGGGAAATTAAATAATATGATTCTCCAAAATCAGTTAATTAAAGAACAACTCATAGAAACAATGACAATGATGAGACTTTTTTACCAAAATCTATGGGATGCAGCCAAAGCAGGATTGAGGAGGAAATTTATATCCTTGAATGCATATATTGACAAATTAGGGAGGGCTGAGGTCAATGAATTAGGCATGCAAATTAAAAAATGAGAAAGGGAACAAATTAAAAACCCCCAGATGAAAATTAAATTAGAAATCCTAAAAATTAAAGGAGAATTTAATAAAATTGAATGTAAAACAACTATTGAATTAATAAATAAGACTAGAAACTGGTACTTTGAAAAAACAAATAAAATAGACAAAGTACAGGACAATCTAATAAAAAAAGGAAAGAAGAAAACCAAATTAACAGTATCAAAGATGAAAAGGGAGACCTCACCTCCAATACAGAGGAAATTAAGGCAATCATTAAAAATATTTTGCCCAATTATATGGCAGTAAATACAGTAATCTAGGAGATATGAGGGAATATCTAAAAAAATATAAGTTGCCTAGGTTACCAGCAAAAGAAATAGAATATTTAAATAACCTCATGTCAGAAAATGAAATTGAACAAGCCATCAAAGAACTTCCTAAGAAAACACCCCAGGGCCTGATGGATTCAGAAGTGAATTCTATCAAACATTCAAAGAACAATTAATCCCAATACTATCCAAACCATTTGACATAATGAGCAAAGAAGGAGTTCCACCAAATTTCCTTTTATGACACAAATATGGTACTGATCCCAAACCTAAACAGACCAAAAACAGAGGAATAAAACTACAGACCAATCTCCTTTTGAACATAGATTCAAAAATCTTATATAGAATACTAGCAAAAAGACTCCAGCAAATGATCACAGGGGTTATTCCTTATGATCTGGTGTGATTTATGTCAGGAATGCAAGGATGGTTTAATATTAGGAAAACCATGCATATAACTAATAATATCAACAAACAAACCAACAAAAATCACATGATTATTTCAATAGATGCTGAAAAAGCCTTTGACAAATACAACACCCATTCCTATTGAAAACACTAGAAAGTATAGGAATAGAAGGGCCTTTCCTAAAAATAATAAACAGTACATGTCTAAAACCATCAGCAGGCATCATTTGCAATGGGAATAAATTAGAAGCCTTCTCAATAAGATCAGGAGTGAAACAAGGATGCCCGTTATCACCTCTATTATTTAACATTGTACTAGAAACACTAGAAATAGCAATTAGAGAAGAAAAAGAAATTGAAGGTATTAAAATAGGCAATGAGGAGACCAAGCTATCACTCTTTGCAGATGATATAATGGTCTACTT
Organism: Gracilinanus agilis; assembly: GCF_016433145.1. Classification (NCBI taxonomy): domain Eukaryota; kingdom Metazoa; phylum Chordata; class Mammalia; order Didelphimorphia; family Didelphidae; genus Gracilinanus; species Gracilinanus agilis. The sequence goes on from NC_058131.1 coordinate 597,978,863, forward strand.
AAAGAATCCTAGAGAATCAACTAAAAAGCTAGTGGAAATACTCAAAAACTTTAGCAAAGTTGCAGGATACAAAATAAACCCACATATATCATCAGCATTTTTATATATTTCCAACACATCCCAGCAGCAAGTGTTAGAAAAAGAAATGCCATTTAAATTCACACTGGAGGGTGTGGCAAAATTGGTACATTAATGCATTGCTGGTGGAGTTGTGAACTGATCCAAGCATTCTGGATGCCAATTTGGAACTATGCTCAAAGGGCTTTAAAAGACTATCTGCCTTTTGATCCAGCCACAGCACTGCTTAGATTATACCCCAAAGAAATAATTAGGGAAAACACATACAAAAATATTTATAGCCACGCTCTTTGTGGTGGCAAAAAAATGGAAAGTAGGTTAATGTCCTCCAATTGGGTAATGGATGAACAAATTGTGGTATCCGTTGGTGATAGAATACTATTGTGCTCAAAGGAATAAAGAGCTGGAGGAATTCCATGTGAACTGGAATGACCCCCAGGAGTTGATGCAGAGCAGAAGGAGAAGATCCAGAACATTGTATATAGAGACTGTGATAAAATTGAACACAATGGACTTTTATACTAGCAGCAAATCAAGGATCCAGAGCAAGGCTGAGGGACTTATAAGAAAGAAAACTAGCCACATTCAGAGGAAGAATTGTGGGAGGAGAAACACAGAAGAAAAACAACTGCTTGAACACATGGGCTTTTGGGGATATTATTGGGGATGAAGACACAAATAGGATGACTCTAGTCCAACTATCAATAATTTGGAATTAGGTCTTGATCAATGATATGTGTAAAACCCAGTGGAATTGTACATTGGCTAAGGTGGGGGTGGTGGGAGGATTGGAGTAGAGGGAAAGAACATGAAATATGTAACTAGGAGAAAATGTTCAAAAATAAAAATAAATTTAAAAATAAAAATAAAAAAATGAAATGAAATTAAAATAAAATAAAATGAAATCACCCTAGACAAAATAAAATACTTAGGAATTTATCTGCCAAGATATACACAGTAATTATATGAACACAACAACAAAACACTTTCCACACAAATAAAACTAAATCTAAGTAATTGGAAAAACATTGATTGCTCATGGGTAGGATGAGCTAACATAATAAAAATGACCATTCTACCCAAATTAATTTACCTATTTAGTGCCATGCCTATCAAACTACCAAAAAAATTTTTTTTACTGAATTAGAAAAAAGTAAAACAAAGTTCATTTGGCAGGACAAAAATATCAAGAATATCAAGGGAAATATTTAAAAAAAAGATGTGAAGGAAGGTGGCCTAGCAATACCAGATCTTAAACTGTACTATAAAGCAGTGGTCATCAAAACAATATGGTACTGGTTAAGAGACAGGAGGGAGGATCAGTGGAATAGACTTGGGGTAAGTGACGTCAGCAAGACAGTCTATGATAAACCCAAAGAGCCAAGCTTTTGGGACAGAAATCCACTATTTAACAAAAATTGCTCGAGAAATTGGAAAACAATATGGTAGAGATTAGGTTTAGATCAATATCTCACACCCTAAACCAAGATAAATTCAGAATGGGTGAAAGACTTGAATATAAAAAAGGAAACTGTATGTAAATTAGGTGCACACAGAATAGTATATTTATCAGATCTTTGGGAAAGGAAAAAATTTAAGACCAAGCAAGAGTTAGAAAAAATTTCAAAATGCACAATAAATAATTTTTATTACATTAAATTAAAAAGGTTTTGTACAAACAATACCAATGCAACCAAAATTAGAAGGGAAGCAACAAATTGGGAAAAATCTTTATAACAAAAAACTCTGACAAAATCTAATTTCTCCAATTTGTAAGGAGCCAAATCATTTGTACAAAAAAAAATCAAGGAATCATTTTTCTTAATAAACTTTTGTTATTCTTTGTTCTACTTGGTTTATTTTGCTTTCAAAGATATTCTTTTCCCCAAAGAATTTTTGTACCTTATTTATTATTAGACAATTACTACTTTTTTGGTAGGCGTACAAGTTTTTCATGGAAGACTAGAAACTTTAGTGCAAGGACTTTCTGAGTCTTGTTCAGAACTGCTTTCCTCTCTTACTGTCCACCTGTCGCTCAGCTTTCATCTGTGGCTTCAGGAATATGTTGTATGCAAAGTACACCAATAAGCTGTCTGGGCAGGCCAGCCAAGCCAGGTTAAAGGTAATTGATAGACCTTAAATCTATTGGTGAGTTAGGGAGATATCTACCCCAGGAATATGACGATTTCCTCCAGTGGAAGAGGGTAATGAGAACAATTTGTTCCAATTCACATAAAGACAGGTAGAGCAGGCATTGTAAACTATTTAGAGCTTAGTTATACATTGAAGGAGGCAGGGTCATCCACTACATCATGAGCCATCATCAGTTATCTTGACTTCGTCTTGGTATTGAACTTCAATTACTCTGCAATATAAAGTGAGACTGACAACTTTGTGCACATCTAGTTCACTTAAATTCAATTTATGAGTGAGTCAAAATACATTCCTGTGTTGTTATTTTAGTTCTCTTCAAGTGTGAAGGACAGCAATCAACAAAACTACCAACAAAACACATATCAATCAACCAATTTATTTTTTATAACATGGTATTTTCTTAAATGTTTGAAGACCTGTTTTATCAAGGTGTTAATTCTCTTTTCTATCATTTTCTCCATTTTTCTCATTTTTCCTCTGTCACTTTTCTTTTTTTTCTTCATTCTTTTAGTAATCCTTATTGGTCTTGTGTCCCCATTAGCTTTTTTTTTGAGGTATTGTAACTCTTTTTATGTTATTGTCCTTTGAGTTTGTGTATTGCTCATAGAAGTGACATAGAAGTTGATTTTTTATAATCAAATGTAGCCCCAAGTAGTGAGAGTAGACCACAGTAAAAAAGCAAACCCATGACCTGACTAGAACCAGTCACATAACACTCCTCACAGGCCCTCAAAACCCCTCCTTTCCAAACCCCACTGTGCTGTACTCGGTAATAACTGGCTATTCTTGACAAACCCACTGAAGCAAATATTTCCCTGAGAATGTGGGTTAGATGGTTACATATTTTCTTGTGATTTATTATCTTATAGAAAACTCTGTCTAAGCTTCAGTGAGGTAAACTAAGTCATTGTATTAAAATTGTAAATCATTACTAGCCATTGTCCATGTAAAAAGATTACCTAATTCTTTAGCTTGTGTAATATTGTCCTATATAACACTAGCTGTGATCAATAAACTTGCCACTACTTGTCATCTGCCCTCCTGAATCTGTCTGCATTTCTATCCTTTAGCACCTCCAGCCAGTTGGTCCCTGGTAGTCACTGACAATCAGATAATTTTGTTGTTTTTTTTTTTTTTTAATTTTTTCAACCTATTTCTTGACTTTGAATTTTAGGTTAGAGATAGGTTCTGCTCATCTACAAGAAGTGAAGGACTTTCTTGAGCTTGAAACTATTTTTTTCTTTCTATTTTCAGACCTAGTTCCTGGAGTCTGTAAGTTTTCAGCTTCCAAGATAGTGTGATGTGGGAGAGGAGTTACATTACTCTCTTGGACTGTGGAATGGTCTGTATTCAGGATGGGCTCTTGGTTCCTTGAAGTCACAAGCACTAGTACTCCTCTCCTTCCTGGGATTGTCATCAGGGCTCCTACTTTCTAGCAGTCACTCTTCTCTACCCTGATTCTCTGACTAGATTCCCAGCTTCCTTGTTACTGATCACAAATTCTCCTCTTTATGCAAAACTGCAACCTAGAACTATGTATAAACAATAGATTTGTCTGTCAGCATCAGCTGAATCCAGAGCCATCAGAGCCATCCTGTAATCTCTTTATAAATGGTTATCCAAATCCCTTACTGTCTTTGTACTAAGAGCTCTTAAAGTTGCTGTTGTTGCTATCATAGTCACTGTTATTGCTGCAACAAATATGGTCTCTGGATAGGCTTCCACCCTAATGTCATAAACCTCTATTGTGGACCTCCTAATCTCACTCTGACTTTATGTTGTCTCTGCCACTTCAAAATTTGACTCAAGGTGTTATTTTAAAGTTGTTTGGAGGGGAATGTTGAGAGAATTCATATGGGTTGCAGCCTCTAATCCAAAATCTTGGTTTTGCCCATGAATATCTTTTAAATAAAATAGTAACTTATATCAAAACATGTTAATCTTTTGATGAACATGGATTAAAATAAATTATGTAGCTAGCTCCATTCAAGTGTATATTCAAGATCTATGTTACCTCATGAATATTTTTCATTTCATAATGAAAGTTTTACATGAAAAGTGTAAAATTCTTATTGTGGTCCAGGAAATATTTCAAACTCAAGGCTTTAAACCAAAATCTTGAGCTCCTATTGAGCCATATTTGAAGGTAATTTTTTTAAATTCTTTTATCTCTACTAGGAAAGACCCATCAAGATTATTATAACCAAGGAGAAGGTTGTTAAAAAATTGAATGGCATCTTGAAGTCAAGGTTTAGTGTGACACACAATTAGAGCAATTAACATGTGTATATAAAATACTGCTATTGTTATATAATGTTGACATTGTTAAATGAATTAAAATGGATCTAGGAAAGTACCTAAAAACAATAATCTCGCAAACACAAATGAATGATTGGCACATCACCTCATGGTGATATTGTATAATCCAAAAAGAGGAATAAGATAGTTAGATATTATCAAACCAAAAGTTACAGAACATAGAACTACATAGAACTGCTTTTATAACAAATATCCATGATTTCACAAAATAATAAAAAAAGGCATACAAGAAATATACATCATTGGATTAACTGAATCTATTCATAGGCACCTTATCTCAAGAAGTAGACTATGAGTCAGCTAAGATCAAATAGTATAATCAAAATGTGCTCCATGGATAATGCATACATAAGTACAACTAATATTATATAGATGAAGAATAATAAAAATGGCAGAATTGGAGTTTCTGTCATATAGCCATGTAAGTCATATAGATTTTATAATCAAAATACTCTATAAAAATTCAGTATTATGTGATTATCAATAGAAATTACTGAAATATTATCTTTAGATTTCACACTTATTGGTTGATAGAAATCATCCAATTAAGTAGTATAAACTTTGCAACATTTCAGTACAGGTGAAAAAAAATTACTATCTGCCAGGTACCTGAAAAGAAATAGAAATGTACGCTCAGTTGTTACTATCATTTACACACTCTGGGATTGCATGCCATCATACTATGAATACAATCCCTAAAGAATTCTTGAGATTTAAAAAAAAAGTGTTGGAACCAAAAATCATTAGTGACAGAAATATTTATTGGCCTTGTTATAGATAACTTCTGGGAAAAGATGGAGAACAGCTTGAGTGACAAATCGTTGTTTATAGAATTTGGAATTTACCCAGATGGCATGAGCCAAGGGCAAAAGAGAGTTGGGACCACCTTTATAAAAGCCCAGGGGCTCAGCCACTCTTGATAAGGGAATTCTTGGAGGGAGAGAGTGGTGAAAGGTGGGTAGGTCTATAGAACTGCAGATCCAGTATTCATAACTTATTGCCACAAGAAGTTCTTTCATCTATTACTAAACAGAGCTGAGAGATAACAACAACACAGCTGTCAAGAAGATAATCATTACCCCTTCCTTTCCTTTGATCTAGACCATGGCCTGGTCTGACCAGGGTCTGTGAGGAGGAAAAGAATCTCCAGCTAAATACCAACTTGATGCTCATTGATTAGATTACTTAACTTTCATTAGATATAGCACAGCCATTCCCAATGCTTCTTTCCTTATCCTGATTTCTACCCCCTTTGAGTCAAAAGATTAAACCCCATTCAAACTTGATTCAAGTGAAGACTGGCATTCATTCAAACAGCAAGTGAATAGCTATAGGCAAAGGGGAAAGGGATTTACCAAAATAGCAGTCCATTCACTTTATCCATTCAAATTCCAACAAGTAGCCCATTACCAACCTTTATCATTTAATCTAACCCCAAACCAAGGAACCAGAGAAGCTGTTGAACAATATATACAGATTCTCCCTCTATAACTTTGGCTTGGACACTGGTAGTGGGGTCAGGTGCTTAGCTGAGTTGTTCATCCATAAACCCTGGTGGTTACCTGCACACCTTGGTGGCTACCCAGGCATCACTATCCCCATTTTGCCTAGATCCATTTACCACTTGAGCATCTTGGGCCAGCTTACCAGGCCCAGCTTATAGAATCACCTTCCTGTCTATCCTTCCATCTAGTTACCCCACCTCTTTGAGCAATAACAGCCTCAAATGCCCAGACACAATATTGATCCATAAAAATATAAGAACTGTATCCTGAATATATAACTGATACTCATTATCTGCAAATAATATGAAATCTAAAGATATATATATATATATATATATATCTGGTGAAGTAAATTAAATCCATATGTCTAAATGTTGTGGTATGTTATACCTGTTGCTTTGTGCAAAACTACAGTGTTTTTACAGTTAACTTTCACCGAGTCAAAAAGAAAAGAGCTTATATATCAATATTATTTTTCACTTTTTCTGAATGTCATTTAATGAAAGAATACTCTTTCTATAAGGATGATGATAATGATGATGATGAAGGTGTGAAAAAACTCAACATATTCCATCATCCATGGCATTTAGGGTAAGGGGAATATTTGCAGAAGAAGGAAATTCCAGTCATGGTAATGAATATGATTGAATTGATGTGCCTGACAGTTCTATACAACTGTTTTAGTTATCTGAGGGTGAACAAAGATGCCAGTAAATTGAACTCTATTGCTATTATCAAATAGGTTACTAAACTTGTCAATGTGATGAAATTGTTTAAGTGAAACCAAGAAATAGTTAGGCAGCATAAGATTCTAGGTTCAATTTACTCTAAACTGTAATTATGTTCAGATTGACAGAGGACCGAAGAGTGAGTCATACTCTTTCACATTCTAACCTAGATACTTTGAAACAAATCAAAAATACTCCACCTACTGGAAATACTTCAGAGTGGATGGCACTGAGCAATAAAACAAGTAATCCTGAAGTAGACCGAAAACATAAGAATTTTTATCATATGTTACTATATCCTCATGACTCATTCATATACTACAAATCTATAAAATAGATCCAAATAAAACTTGAATGTTCTTTGATATGTTGTCTGTTCATGTGACATACCACCCTCTATTTTAAAAATACCAACCACACAGTAACGCCAAGAACAATTGATATGTAATGTGGTATTTTGAAGAGTAAAAGTTTAAGCCTCATATAGTTATGTGTAGGCTCATATACAAAATGTGTGTGTCTGCCTATCATAAATAGAACTGTTTGACTTCCAAACTTTTAAAAAGGAAAAATGAACAAAAAAGAATTATTAGTTACTTTATATTCCTGGATGATATCATGCTATTCAGTTCCACCATAAAACACATTAAAGAGGGCTGTCATTTCATGGAATCTTTATCCAGTGATAACAAGATGTCATTTGCATCTGGTTAAGGTAAATTTTGTAATGAGTCAAAGAAAAATAGAAAATGAAGGTCATATTGAACTTAAAAACAACTTGTCTCTTCTGGGAAAGACACATAATACTACAAAAGAGAAGATTATAATTAAATATTTCTAAAGCTTTATTGGCACCCTGAAATCAATGTTAATGCAAAAAAATCTCAAAGTAATCTATTATATATCTATTAAATGTCATAATTGTAAAATGGATCATAACATATTTGAAGTGTATCTTCCTTAGAAGTAGTTTAATGTTAACAAAGCACATATCCTGTTACCCATAAGCAAGTATTGAAAGATTAACTCTTTCTGAAAAGATGATTAGAATTTATAGAAATTCTGAAATCAGATGAAAATAGGATAAAAATACTTTAGAAAGAAGTCATCATTTCATCAAAGAATAATGAGGAATTAAATTAGATTCACACCACTGAATCAGTTGGATATAACTTAAATATTTTCCTCTTGGATAAAACCTTTGAAATGTGTAAAATCCAAGAATTCAGTCCAAGGATTACAACCCTATGAACTCATCCAATAAGATATTGACAAAAAATAAATTGAACAAATATGGGTTTTTGATGAAATGCAAGACCATGTCAGTGCTACCAGACATTACAGAAATGTTGGTTATAGTTAAGGAGCCTCAACTTAGTTGTCAATGAAGATTATGTAAGTCAAAACACATTAAATATTATGTATCAGGAACTGTGTTAGACACTGGGGATAAGAAGAAAAGTAAAAAACTGTCCTTTTTTTCAAAGAGTTCACATGAAAATGGGAAAGAAAGTTCATGTAACTATGTACATACAAGGTATAGTCAGGGTATATTACAGATAATATCAGAGGGAAAGTACTAGCATTGAGAGAGGACTAGGCAAGGTATTATGCAGGAGGTAGAATATTGCCTGAGTTTGGAAGGAAGCTAGGGAAGCCAGGAGGTGAAGACACACGGAAAGAATTCTAGCCATAAAGGTCAAATAATGAAAAGTCATAACATTATGAGACAAAGTGTTGTGAGGGAGAAATAGCAAGAAGACCAGTGTCGCTGGATCTCAGAATACCTAAAAAATAAATACCTATATGAAGAATGGAAAGACAGGAAGGTAGTGAATTGTCAAAAAATTAAATGCCAAATAGGATTTTATATTTGATCACTGTGGTAATAAAGAGTCACTAATTTTTTTTTAGAAAGGGAGTGATATGGTAATACATTCACTTTGGAAATATTACTTTGACAGCTGAGTTAAGGATAGACTAGAGAGGACAGGGACTTGAAGAAAGGATTCCAAAAAGAAGGCCTTTGCCATTGTCTGAGTGTGAGGAGATGAGGCTGCATCCTAGTGGTGCCTATGAGAGTGGAAAGAAAGAAACATAGATGAGATGTTATGAAGCTTGAAATGTTTGAAAAGACTAGGCAACAGATTGAATATGTTTAGTGAGTAAGCAGCAAAAGATAGATAGCACTAAATTTATGGGCCTGAAATCCTGGAATGATTGTGATAACTTCAAGCGTAATGGAAAAGTTAGGAAGAGGGGCAGGTTTAGAGAAAAGATAACATGTAACATAATATTACATGCTATAATAAATTATTATCTACTGAATAATGACCAAGATATGACTTAGTGGGTAAAATTATATATCAAAAAGTCACTATACTTCAGGGGCTCATGGATGGCAAATCTTCATACTACAAATACCAAAAACAAATTATCTTTAATAATCCAGTCAATGTACTCTATTGGTTCCAGAGTATTATAGACCAATATGTTGCTCATAACCATGTAGACAAAGCATTGGTTTACAAAAATTGAAGAAAAGTATTTTTTCTAATGTCTTTGGTTATTATACCAAATATTCATGTTCCCTAATGTAAATGGATCAAAAAGCAATCAAAATACATAGAACTAGTAGGGGAGGCTAAAATCATGCAAGAAGAGAATGAGATGCAAATCACATCTATTGTCCTTTCTGCTATTGGAATTGCACTGATATTTTCAGTGCCTCTATAGAGAATAATCTTGCATTCTAATACCTTCATCCAAATGTAAAAGGCAGTTATATATTTTACTCATGCAACAGTGAGAAGAGTATTAAATTTCTAAAAATAAAATCCAGATAGTGATGTTCCCTGGTGCTACTTCTATCTGAATACTATTAATCAATGAAAATAATGAGATATTATTACATGATGTTTATATAAACCTTATATATCTACAAATATATATCTTCTATATCTATATAAGCTTTACATAAATATAATATCATATATAACAGCCTTAAGATAATGGCTTTTTCAGGACTAGATCTATTTGAGAACCACTGACCATAAAAATGACAAAATGCTAATGAAAATAATAATATCTAATATTTACATAGCACTTAAGGATTACAAAACACTTTATACACATTGTCTCATTTGTTCCTTGTGACAAATAAAGACTCAATAAAACCAGAAAAATGAATATAAATAGAGTTGTAATAGAATAGATTGGTTGGTATTTCCATGGTGATATATTTCCCTTAGTAATTACAGTAGAACTTGAAGTATACCAGTACATAATGTACTATATGAGGAAAGAACTAAGATGTAATTAGAAACAGCAGATAGTCAGGTCGAAAAGCAAATGGGAAAAAATTCAAGCTGAAGGTGATATCACTTTAAGGTACACTTACTAAGTGGATTAAGGGTGCTGTGGATATACCTTAAAGAAAGCAAGATTCACAGAGATGGTAAAAAAAATACCCAAAAGGCACTTGAGAAGATATCAGTAACTTCTGATACATATATCTGTTTTCCCTTGTCTGTATTATCTTAGTACTTACTATAGTTCTTGACTCATAGTAGATAGAAGCTTAATAAATGGTAGTTGACTGGTTTATAGTTATCTTTATCATATTGTTTTATATATGCATTGAGAGCATACTGTTTGAAAACATGAGATGAGAATAAGTAGGTTTTCACAATTGATTTTCTAGAGCAGATAACATCTAAAGCAAGGCATAGAGAGTGTGTGAATTCCTATTAAATCTATTGTTTCTGGATTACATAAAAATAATATTGATTACCTCCAGGAGAAAGGATAACCCCAGGAACAATTTAGAATAAGCTAAGAAAACATCATTGTGAATTTTCTTAATCCTTTGGAAGTGGTGGATGATGGAAATCCAAGTGTTAAATCACAGCAAAAATGAAAAGTAACATTGCCTCTAATCTTGGAGGCAACCATGCAAATGGCTTTAGTAAACATATAAACCTTGCTACAGAATATCATCTGGGTAAATAACTGTAATAGCCATCCATTGGCAGCCTATGTCTACTCAATTCATACTTGACTTGCCGCAGTTTCAAAGTCTAATGATAGTAGTGGTTATTATTATGCTAAATATTTATAAGGCATTTATCATGTACCAAGCAGTTACTAAATGTTTTTCAATTATTATTTGATTTGATCCTCATCAAAATGTTTAAGGAAAGGTCCTATTATTATCACTGTTTTACATATGGGGGATATTCTATCAGCTAAGCCCCAAGAATAGAAACTTTTTTAATGCATACACTTGAAAAATCAAAATATACTTTTTGATATGTCTATTGAATTTCTGTGCCCAGGTGTGATGTTTTCTGAATCACTGCCAGGGTGTGATCACACCCAGGGTGATGCTTTCTGAATCATCTTTGAATCACAATTGTAATAAACTTAATTTCCCCCCTTAATTTTGTAATCTTTGGGGGGGAGGTGAAAATAAAATGTTAGCTATAGCCCAAAGCAGAGGATAATAATTAGTAAATGCATGTATCAAGTTTAAAATTAAGTGGTAAATTTCATTGTTGATGTGTAAACCAGCTTGTATTTTTGTTCCTTTATCAGAAGCATTTCTGTTACCAAAGTGTGGAATGATGTTTGTTCCTTAGTATAAAACATAAGCTTTATGAATTTCAAAGATACTTTGAAATGCAAACAATATTTCATTTACTAATGGTCAAAAGGTCCTGTAATTCAGCTACAGCTTATAGATGAAAAAAAAAAGATGGGATTATTTGAAGTGTAAATAAAGGATAATTCATTAAGCTTATCATTTTCTTTCCTGCTGGGTACATTACTGTGAAATAATTCTACTATTTCTTTCTGTATCTCAAAAAGGAGAAAGATTCATATGCATGTAAGTCTCTAACCTCCTTCTGGCTATAATTAATATCTTTAGGGTTGCCCACCCACAGCAGGCAATGCAGAACAGGGCAGAGACCAAAAAGCCTTTATCCTTGGATAAAACAGTTTAGCCCTATTGTTCTTAATGACCCTCTGATGAGCTTCAAGATTTTGATCCTGTCTGCCTACCTAGATCCATATTTTCTCCCTTCCTTTGTTGGCCTTCTTCTTCTTGACTTCTTGTCTACTTGGTCCTCTGTTGCATCCATTTGCTATTCTCTGATTTAGCTGATTCTTTTTTACATGAGCTTTCCTAGACTTTAAATGTTCAAAAGATCATAGTGCTTAATTAGATTTTTAGTTCTGAAATCTTCTGTCCAGACCTGTCCAACCACCTCCCACCACCATTTTTAAAAACAACTAGTGTTAAAAAAGATATTTGAGATTTTAGTATAGCTATATAAGTTTTAATTCTCTGTCTTTATTATAATTTGTTTATGGTATTTGAAAGAATTTTACCTCTTAATAGTCAGTATTTCTTTTAATAAATTTTGCTCTGAGTGAAATGGTAAAATGTCTAATGAGACAATTTTTCTTCTCTATATTTTCAAGTATAAGTTTTCTGAAGAGTACAGGTGAAGGCAGAGTGAGTAATCCTTTCTACATATAGAGAAGAAAAGATTAGTGAACTGATCATGAATATGAGGCCTATATAAATCTGAAATAGTCATCATAAATGCATGGCCTTGTGGAATCATTTGAAATCTAGATGAGACAATTCTCTTAACTGACTATTGAAATTTTTAGAAGTTTTCTTGGCAAAGATACTGGAGTCATTTGCCATTTTCTTCTCTAGCTTATTTTATAGATGAAGAATTGAGGGTTAAGTGATTTGCTCATGATCACGCAGCTAATAAATGTATGAGGGCATATTTGAACTCAAGTCTTCCTGATTCCAAGCCCATCTTTCTATCTGCTACAACAGTTAGGTGACCAGAAGAAATGCAGCACCCTCTACCCAGCCAACAATATACTATAGGTCTTTATAGGATTCAGATCTAGATCAGGCATGCTTAGGTAATAGGGAAAGTGAGTAGAGAGGCTGGACTAGAGCTGACTCATGCTAATGAAAAGAAGAAAGATTTTTAGAGAATTATTGCCTGCTAAAATTCGAACTCCATTCCTGGGGAGGTCAAGGAGCTTTGGGAGATCACTGTCTTACAGTTTCCTAGTCTGTTTTTTATTTTATTTTTGTTGTTTAATTTTCCTTCTTAAGTTAGGGAGTATAGAAGTCTATATAGTGTCTTCCATCTTGGAACCTCCATTTTGAGGAGCAGCCCAGACTAGCCATCATTCATTCTCAGATTTCACCATCACAATTCCTCCCTTCTATCTTCTGCTTCTTGGCTCCCTTTTGTGTGTTGTTTTGCCCTCTCAGAATGTAAGCTCTTCAGGGACAAGAAATTTTTCTTCCTGCTTGTATTTCTATCCCTATCACTTAGTCCATTGACTGACACATAGTAAACTTAATATATGCTTTTCCTTTTCACCGTGAAATGCCTCTTATAGTCTATGGCACCTGAGATCTGCTCTAAATGAAGTTAGATTTTCTATAAAGAGGCAGTGAGGAGAATGAAGAGCCATAGCATCTCCTTTATAAAAATCCACAGTAAAGGGATTTACTCCAAGACATGTCTTTGCAAGCATTAAATTCAAAAGAGGTAGACAGACAAAGTTGTTCTGAACAGAAAGTCAGAAACTACCTCCTTATGACAAGCAGTAAGAAGCCATCAAAATAACTTTCAAAGCAACTGCTACCAAAAAAGAATCTTTTCTTACTATTGTGTCATTGGGTCTCTGGAGACTCATCTGTGCATACCCTTAATCAAAACCATGGTCTACTTGAATCATAAACATCTATTTTTATATAGCCTCTATCTTTATCTAGGTACTATTGTCATGAATGTTATGATGGTAATTTGAGGAAAGGTGTTTGGGATAAGGGAATTGAAAGGAGGATGTTGGAGACTTGGTAAGTGGTTAAATTAGGCTACAGGTAGGCTGGGATTAAAAGAGATTCAGGGTATAATAGGACTGAAGTCAGGAGTATAACACAGAAGGGAAACAGAGATCTTTTTGGGAGAAGAGAAGTTAAACTAAAAACAGACTAACACAGCAGGCTTACAGACTGGGACTTAGACTCAAACACAAGCTGAGGGAAATAGACTAGACTGAAATTAACAAACAGGCTTTAGTTAATTTCACAGGAAGGGACCTATTTTGAAGTAACACCTTCCTTCAAGATGGATGCCCCAGCTACCCTCTGAGCCCAGAGTATGTTGTCTTTTCCTTCTTCTTCCCTCTTGATAACTAACAGACAAATTACACTAAATAGGACTATTGAAACACAAAGGGTTTATTTGTTTGAAGGATGTTGGTTAGGAAGGTGGATTAAAGGAAAGCCCTATCAGTTATCTCAGGAACCTCAGGTGGGGAAGGGAAGTGAAGATGGAATCTGAGTAAGGACCTGCCTTATTCAGTTTTACAAAATGCTATCTAAAGGGAATAAATGATGATTTGATTAAATTATAAATAATGCTGTCAATTAGATAACTCTTCACAGATTTAACTCCTCTCTAATTTCTCTCCTTATAAACTCCACAGCCACTAAGGTAAGGGAGGGAAGGCAGGGTAGTATTAGGAAAGGAAGATATAAAGGATTTATCTAAAATAATTTCTTAAGTAAATATATTAATGCTAGGCTAAATTTCAATATTGAAGCTAGATAATCTAAGAGCTCGCTCATTGACTTCCTCCCTCCACGGAAGATCCAGTCAGCTGCCTCTCTCCTCAAGATTCTAAAAGCCCAACTGATTTTGGAACTCAGCCAAAGCTAGAAAAAAACTATATCCTCCAATTCTGTATACTACATGAATCAGTATGACGATCAATGGAAGCAGGAAACCTTACTTCCGATCCGTGTCTTGCCCCTTGTTAATAATACTCCTTTGCTTTTCAACTTCAACAAGTCACCTTTAGGTCTTTATAATGACTCTAGATGAAGGACCCAGAAACTGATTCTCAAAATGATGCAAGCAGACTAGATGTTACGTAAGAGTTTATTTTTTTCAGCTGTTAGTCTATGAATTTATGAAAGAAGTTATGTACTTCCATATTAAGGTAACTCTAAATGCAGAAAAATGATAAACATTGGCTCTCAAAGTGACTTTAAATGAACTCATAACTTCATGAGTTAGGTAGACTTTAAAAATAAAAAAAATTTAACTGCTTGAACATATGCTAGGTTGAGTAAAAATGACTCACTACATGACACCAAACTTCCATTGTCAGATTATAATGAAACAAAAATGAACTTCCTTAATGGACATATTTCTTTATCTTTAACTCATATAAAAGTATGTCTGTTCCCAAAGGGTGATTATCACAGTAATCTGACAGTTTCTATGTATTTGATTTTGACACTCATGTGGGATTGTGTGCATTTTGTTGTAGTTGTTCAATGAATGTAACCCTCATTTGTATCTGTCCATTAGTTTTAACTTAAGGGTTCAGGGGGAAGTTGACCTCTAGCCATGTTTCTTTCTTGCTATAATCTTCTGAGCCAAATGGAAAGACTGAATCAGCTCTATTTGCTGCATATCTTAGAGCTCAGTATATGACTTATGCCAATTACCATCTATAGGCAGTTTAAGAAAACAACATATATTATCAATTTTACACTTTGAAATGGAAAACAATGAATAGCTTTGCACCTGTCCTCCCTTTACCTCACTTAATTGGTCCATCTCAAGAGTGAGATAGCAAAGCTGATTTCTAAAAAATCCATAAAATGTAATAAAATAAAAGCAAATATACTTTTCTTTGTCCACTAGGACAAGAGCCCCAGTAATTGTGACTCGAAGTGAGCAGTTAGTCTCTAGATGCTTTGCAAAATATTTTTTCTTGGTATTTCTTTTTGTTTGTTTGTTTCCCTACCAAAATATCCCCTCTCCTTCACTTTTCCTGGCATCCCAGAAGATTGTAAGCAATGTCAAAAAATAACCTATTTCAAAAGTGAAAACCTTTCAAAATGCAAAAGGGATGCAGTGTTTCAAAACTCAGTATTTAAGGATTAGTCCATGTGGTCTCTATTCTCAGTGAGCAATTAGAGTGAGGCAGGAGAAACTGCTATGAAACCTATCATGCACTGTCTCCTGCAGAGCTGATAGATTTCTGATGTCAGGTCTGAAGTTTGAAGTCTTTAGTGTATCACTGCCAGAAAAAAATGAAATATGAGCAGTATCAAATAGTTTAAAATGCTTAGGTACTCACAGCTATTCAAAGCAAGACTTTAATCCACAGGTGCAATCAACCATGAAACACATCAATGGTATGTGTATACTGAATCATTGTGGATTAATTACATCTTGCTTCTACTTTGCTGGAATAATTAATCATCACTAATGCAACATTTCCTTTTTTGTTTGTTTGTTTTGCTTTATCTTCAGCAAGAAAGACCTTCGCCTAGATCCATGTTGTCAAATACATGGCATGGGTAACATGGTGGCACAGAGAGGACTAATCCATTCCTCCTCTCCACAGTACCCATAGACATTTTTTGCATGCCTCACCCTTCCATTCAGCTACCCAATGCAAGCTCTTCCTCCTTCTGCTGTCTAGGGTAAAGCGAGGGGCTCACAGTCAGTTTGAAGTTACAGTTTGGGCATTCAATTTTGAAAATGTTCACCAGCACTGGGCCTAGATCATAATCCAACCTAAATGCCCTTGTCTTTTACAAGTTTTTTGTTCCATAAATTTCTTTAGCTAGTTTTCTAATTCTCAAACATACTGGTTCTCAAATATGAGTTTTCACTCTCAATCTTCTCTTTTCACTTTTACATCATCCTTTCATGGAAATACTTCTTTATTTCCATGTTGACTTGCTAAGAGAGAATCAATGGTAGTCTTTAATAGAAGGGAAATTTGGGATGGTTTAGAGAGTGAAAGTTCTATTGTAATATCAAAACATGAATAAGATGAAACATCAGAATTGGGAAAGGGAACCTGAGAAACAGAAATCCATTATATATAATGTAAAAGATCAATGGAACTTAGTATAATATTTTAGAAGAGAATATGTATAGCAGTAGTTTCCATACAGGTCTTTGTCCATATTCCCACTAACTCTTAAATTTTCAACATCTCAAGTGTTTGCATACTAAATAGAAGAGATCAGATTACAGTTGATGAGGCAACTTTATACTTTCATGTAGAGTGATGTGTGAAGGAAATTTATAGCTGGACCCAATAGCTGAAAGGGCACCACCCTCTCTTGGAGGAAAAGCCACCACAGTTTTGTTAGTGACTAAATCTGCTGATTTAATATTGGGTGTCCATTAACCATAATGTGCCCTCATGTAGTCAAGGCATTGTTGCTAAGGTGTAGAACACAGGAATTTTAGGATAAAAGTATCACTAGGTATGAGATAACCTTGTTGTGGAATGAAAAATATTACCCCAAAACACTCTATTGCTTCTAGATTTTCTAGTTTCAGGAGAATCATTACACAATTTATTGTGAATCTTTGGTGTCCATGGCTGAAAACCTCTTGATAATCTCTTAGATACTCCTTTAGAAACTCAGATTTGATTTTATTCACTAATGGTTCTTCTTTTATGAGGGATGGCATATGCTACACTGGAGCTGCTATGGGCACAGAATTTGCCACTGTTTGCTCAGCTTCACTACCCTCAAATATTAATGCTCAAGGTGCAGAACTGATAGCTCTAAATGATGCCTATATACTTACCAATGTAAAGAAAGCAATAATTTACATTGATTCTAGGTATGTGCTTAGTATATGCCATGTAGTGGGCATGTTAAGGCTCTAGAAAGGGTTTCTAATCTCCGGTTGAAAATGTATTGCAGGATAGTATGCACTTCCGGGTTAAGATGGAGGCAGAGTAAAAAGCAGCGCTTAACCTCTCCTAACCAAAACATACAGGACTCCTCAAGGGGACATAAAAATGAATCCAGATGAATGGAGGGATCCCAAAAGACAACACAGCGTGAAAGGTATGTGGAATTGGGGCATTTCCATGCTATAAAGGGGTGAAACAGCTCTCACTAAATCTGAACCCCCCTCACACACACACCACCTACAACTCCAAAGTGATCTCAAAAGAAATAGAGCAAGTTTGGGGCAACCATTGAGTCATTGGCAGCTCCAGGGCCTGTTCCTGAGAGCGGCAAGACTTAGGACCCCAAACGGCTAAAGAACACACACGGACTTTGAGCACAGACAGGGAGCTCAGGCACAGGAGGAGGCAGACACAGGCATGAGCAAAGGCTCTGAAACTCTGAGTGGGGAACCAGTGCAGACAGGTAAAAGTCTGTAGAAGCAGCACCCTGACACCTGTAAAGAAACATCTGGCAGAGGATCAAGCAAGGGGGTCCACCTGGGGGCTTGACCTTGAGAACAACCAGACCTGAGATCTCAGGAGCCTAAAATGCACAGACAGACCCTGAGAGTGAGGATAAAGCTGAGAACAGGCTGGGCTAAGAATGGCAACCCAGAATCAGGAAGGCCAAAAGAGAAAGATTAACAACAAGAAGAAGAAATCTTTAACACTCGACAACTTTTACACAGAGAAAATCCACACAACCGAGCAAACCAAAGAGAACAAACAAGCAATCACATCCGGACCCTCCCAAAATAATTAAAACTGGTCAAAAGCTCTTGAAGAGTTCAAATCTGAGATGACGAGAAAGTTGGAAAAGATTTGGCTAGAGAAATGGGAAATAGCTCAAAAGGAAATCAGGCAAGAAAATAACAGTTTAAAAGGCAGAAATTTGCAATTGGAAAGTGAGGCTCAGAAATCAAATGAACTGAGAAGCAAATTGAACACCAGAAATGACCAGATTGAAAAGGAAAACCAGACCCTAAAGGCTAGAATTGAGCAATTAGAAGCTAATGATCTCTCAAGACAACAAGAACAAATAAAACAAAGTCAAAAGACTGAAAAAATAGAAGGAAACATGAAATACCTCAATGAGAAAGTGACAGACCAAGAAAACCGGTCTAGAAGAGACAATTTGAAAATCATTGTTCTTCCTGAAAAAGCAGAAATTAATAGAAATTTGGACTCCATACTAAAAGAAATTATTCAGCAAAACTGCCCTTAAGTTCTACAACAAGAGGGCAATATAGACATTGAAAGAATCCATAGATCATCCTCTACACTAGACCCAGAAAAGACAACTCCCAGGAATATAATAGCCAAATCCAAGAGCTTCCAAGTAAAAGAAAAAAATCTTACAAGAAGCCAGAAAGAGACAATTCAAATATCAAGGAGCACTAAACAGGATCACACAAGATCTGGAAGCCTCCATGTTAAAAGACCTCAAGGCTTGGAATATGATATTTAAAGGCAAGAGAGCTGGGCCTTCAACCACGGATCAACTACCCATCAAAATTGACTATATACTTCCAGGGGAAACTATGGGCATTCAACAAAATCAAAGATTTCCAAGTATTTGCACAGAAAAGACCAGGGCTAAATGGAAAGTTTGATATCCAACCGCAAAAACAAATAGAAACATGAAAAGGTAAATGAGAAACAGAGGGGAAAGAAAGAAAATTCATAATTATTAAATTTGCCTTTTTAAGGGACTCAGTAATATCTAATTATCTGTATTCCTATGTGGAGAAATGCCATGTATAATTCTCTGTAGTGAACTCTATTCACTCTTATAGTATTCACTATTATAGTAATCAGAGGAATAATTCATAGGGAGAGGGTGGAATACTAAGTGGTCTAAGATGATATGGGGGGTGGGAAAGAGGAGGGTGAATAGCAGGGGACACCAAGAGAAACTTGAGAGAATAAGAAAAATAGGATATTCTATTAAACACAAAGAGGGCATCGGAAGGGGAGGGGACAAATACTATTATAAGAAGGAGAGGAAGAGAGCATTAAGAGGTAATATTTAAACCTTATTCTCATTGTAATCAACCCAGAGAGGAAAGAGTAGCTATATTATCCATTGGGATATAAAACTCTATCTAACCCTACTGAGAAAGTCAGAAGGCATAAACCAAGGGGAGCGGGGGAGTGGGGAGGTCAAGGGGAGGAGGGGAGAAGAAGGGGGAGGGAATTCATTAGGCCTTTAATAAACAAAAATAGGGGAATAAAAAGGGTGGGGGGAGAAAAGGAAGTCACTCAAGGAAGGGGATAAGGGATACTGGCTCAAAGCAAACCACTGGTTTAAAAGAAAATAGTGTAAGAAGAAGGGGTGGGTCTAGGGGAGGATACAAAAATGTCAGTGAATGCACAACTGATAATTGTAACTCTGAATGTGAATGGGATGAACTCGCTCATAAAACGGAAGCAAATAGCAGAGTGGATCAGAAACCAAAATCCTACCATATGTTGTCTACAAGAAACACATATGAGGCAGGTGGACATAAACAAGTTTAAGGTTCAGGGCTTGAGCAAAATATTTTGGGCATCAAATGAGAAAAAGAAAGCAGGAGTGGCAATTGTGATTTCTGACCAAGCCAAAGTAAAAATAGATATCATTAAAAAAAGACAGGGAAGGTCATTACATCCTGATTAAAGGCAGTATAAACAATGATGAAATAACACTGATCAATATGTATGCACCATGTGGCATAGCATACAAATATATAAAGGAGAAACTGGCAGACTTCAAAAAGGAAATAGATAGTAAAACCATAATAGTGGGAGATCTAAATATTTCTCTTTCAGATCTAGATAAATCAAACCAAAAAATAAATAAGAAAGAGGTAAGAGAGGTGAATGAAGTCCTAGAAAAATTAGATTTAATTGATATATGGAGGAAAATAAATAGGCACAAGAAGGAATACATCTTCTTTTCAGCTGCACATGGCACATTCACAAAGATTGACCATGTAATAGGGCACAGAAACATTGCAAACAAATGCAAAAGAGCAGAAATAATAAATGTAACCCTCTCAGATCATAATGCAATAAAAATAATAATTAGTAAGGGCACCTGGACAGGCAAATCAAAAACTAATTGGAAATTAAACAATATGATTCTCCACAACCAATTAGTCAAAGAAGAAATCATAGAAACAATCAACAATTTCATTGAAGAGAATGACAATGATGAGACATCCTACCAAACTCTGTGGGATGCAGCCAAATCAGTACTCAGGGGGAAATTTATATCCTTGAGTGTATATATTAACAAATTAAGGAGGGCAGAGATTAATGAATTGGGCATGCAACTCAAAAAATTAGAAAGAGAGCAAATTAAAAATCCCCAGATGAAAACAAAATTAGAAATATTAAAAATCAAGGGAGAAATTAATAAAATCTAAAGTAAAAGAATTGTTGAATTAATAAATAAAACTAGAAGCTTTTATTTAGAAAAAAACAGATAAAATAGACAAAGTACTGTTCAACCTAGTAAAAAAAGGAGAGAAGAAAACCAAATTGACAGAATCAAAGATGAAAAGGGTGACCTCACCTCTAATGAAGGGAATATTATGGCAATCATTAAAAACTATTTTGCCCAATTATATGGCAATAAATATAACAATTTAGGAGATATGGGCGAATATTTACAAAAATATAAACTGCCTAGATTAACAGCAGAAGAAATAGAATACCTAAATAATCCCATATCAGAAATAGAAATTGAACAAGCCATCAAAGAACTCCCTAAGAAAAAATCACCAGGGCCTGATGGATTCACAAGTGAATTCTATCAGACATTCAAAGAGCAACTAATCCCAATACTATACAAATTATTTGATGTGATAAGCAAAGAAGGAGTCCTACCAAATTCCTTTTATGACACAAATATGGTACTGATTCCAAAGCCAGGGAGATCAAAAACAGAGAAAGAAAACTATAGACCAATCTCCCTAATGAACATAGATGCAAAAATCTTAAATAGAATACTAGCAAAGAGACTCCAGCAAGTAATTAAGATCATCCACCATGATCAGGTGGGATTTATACCAGGAATGCAAGGTTGGTTCAACATTAGGAAAACCATCCACATAATTGACCATATCAACAGTCTAACAAACAAAAATCACATGATTATCTCAATAGATGCTGAAAAATCCTTTGACAAAATACAGCATCCATTCCTATTGAAAACACTGAAAAGTATAGTAATAGAAGGAACTTTCCTAAAAATAATAAACAGCATATACCTAAAACCATCAACAAGTATCATATGTTATGGAGATAAATTAAAAGCCTTTCCAATAAGATCAGGAGTAAAACAAGGATGCCCATTATCATTTATATTATTCAAAATAGTACTAGAAACACTAGCAGTATCAATTAGAGAAGAAAAAGAAATTGAAGGTATCAAAATAGGCAATGAGGAGACTAAGCTGTCACTCTTTGCAGATGATATGATGGTATACTTAAAAAATCCTAGAGAATCAACTAAAAAGCTTGTAGAAATAATCAACAACTTTAGCAGAGTTGCAGGATACAAAATAAATGCACATAAATCATCAACATTTCTATACATTTCCAGCACATTAGAGCAGCAAGAGTTAGAAAGAGAAACACCATTTAAAATCACTCTAGACAATGTAAAATACTTGGGAATCTATCTACCAAAACAAACACAGCAATTATACGAAAACAACTACAAAACACTTTCCAAACAAATAGAACTGGATCTAAACAATTGGAAAGCTATTGATTGCTCATGGGTAGGATGAGCTAACATAATAAAAATGACCATTCTACCCAAATTAATTTACCTATTTAGCACCATACCTATCAAACTACCAAAAAACTTCTTTACTGAATTAGAAAAAACTATAACAAATTTTATTTGGAATAACAAAAGATCGAGAATATGAAGGCAAATAATAAAAAAAAGTGAAGGAAGGGGGCCTAGCAGTACCAGATATTAAACTATACTATAAAGCAGCAGTCATCAAAACAATATGGTATTGGCTAAGAGATAGAAGGGAGGATCAGTGGAATAAACCTGGGGTAAATGACATCAGCAAGACAGTCTACGATAAACCCAAAGAGCCCAACTTTTGGGACATGAATCCACTATTTGACAAAAACTGCTGGGAAATTTGGAAAACAATATGGGAGAGATTAGATTTAGATCAACATCTCACACCCTACACCAAGATAAATTCAGAATGGGTGAATGACTTGAATATAAACAGGGAAACTATAAATAAGTTAAGTGATCACAGAATAGTATACTTGTCAGATCTCTGGGAAAGGAAAGATTTTAAAACCAAGCAAGAGTTAGAGAAAATTTCAAAATGTAAATTAAATGGTTTTGATTATATTAAGCTAAAAAGCTTTTGTACAAATAAAAACAATGTAGTCAAAATCAGAAGGGAAACAACAAATTGGGAAAAAATCTTTATAACAAAAACTCTGACAGGAGTCTAATTACTCAAATATACAAGGAGTTAAATCCATTGTATAAAAAATCAAGCCATTCCCCAATTGAAAAATTGGCAAGAGACATGAATTCTCAGGTGAAGAAATTTAAAGTATCAATAAGCACATGAGAAAGTGTTCTAAATCTCTAATAATTATAGAAATGTAAATCAAAACAACTCTGAAGTATCACCTCACACCTAGCAGTTTGGCTAAAATGAAAGAAGGGGAGAGTAATGAATGCTGGAGGGGATGTGGCAAAATTGGGACATTAACGCATTGCTGGTGGAGTTGTGAACTTATCCAACCATTTTGGCTGGCAATTTGGAGTCATGCTCAAAGGGCTATAAAAAAGTGCCTGCCCTTTGATCCAGCCATACCATTGTTGGGTTTGTACCCCAAAGAGATCATAAATAAACAGACTTGTATGAAAATATTTATAGCTGCACTTTTTGTGTTGGCAAAAAAACTGGGAAAGGAGGGAATACCCTTCAATTGGGGAATGGCTAAACAAACTGTGGTATATGCGGGTGATGGAATACTATTGTGCTCAAAGGAATAATAAACTGGAGGAGTTCTAGGTGAACTGGAAAGACCTCCAGGAATTGATGCAGAGCAAAAGGAGCAGAGCCAGAAGAACATTGTACACAGAGACTGATATACTATGGTAAAATTGAATGTAATGGACTTCTGTACCAACAGCAATGCAATGACTCAGGACAGCTCTGAGGGATTTATGGTAAAGAATGTTACCCACATTCAGAGGAAGGACTGCAGGAGAGGAAACATATAAGAAAAACAACTGCTTGAATGCATGGGTTGGGGTGGACATGATTGTGGATGTAGACTCGAAACTACCACACCAATGCAACTATCAACAATTTGCAAATAGGTTTGGTCAATGACACATGATAAAACCAGTGGAAATATGCATCAGCCATGGGTGCGGGGGTGCGGGGGGTGAAGGGGAAAGTAGGAGCATGAATCATGTAACTGTTAAAAACGAATTTATTAATAAATGTTTAAAAAAAAGAAAGAAGAAAATGTATTGCAAACACAGAGATTATTAATGAGGTGCTTTCTGCTCTCCAGTTACCTGAAGCTCTAGCTATAATTCCTTGTTCTGCCCATACAGGGGATTCTAACCCTGTCTATCTCTAGAGGGAAACATCATGTAGGTACTGCAGCAAAGCTTGTTGCCTTAGAAGGACCTGAATTCATTTTATTTCTGATCTAGTAAAGAACCAAATTTATCTCTTTCTTATAATGAACAGGAAGGAGAAAAAATGGAAATAAAAGTTTAAAGCAAAACAGATTTATGGGGTATGAGTGTCATCTGAAGGAAAATCCATACTTCCTAGAAGCTTCTATCACCAAATATGCTTACCTATTCATAAGAGTGGTCATTTTGGCGCTCAGAGTATCAAAGAGTATGTTAATAAACTCTGGATATCCCCTAGTAAAATCAACATAGCTTCCAGGGTGTGCAGCCTGCCCCACTTGCTAGGCATACAATCAACGTGCCTTTTATAGCAAGGCTTTTGATGGGCTTCCTTTGGCTTACACACTTTTTGAGCATTTGTAAATTCATTTTAATACTATGCCTAAGGCTGGACATTATGAAGTTTGTCTAGTTATAGTGGACAAACTCACTAGATGAATAGTAGCTTTCTCCAATGCTTGGGTCACAGCAGCTTTTGTTGATAAGGTACTCTTGAGGGAGATTGTCTCTTGTTTTGATCCACTGATTCAGTCAGAGGAACCCATTTTACTGACTCTGTCTTATGCCAGGTGTATTCTTGTTTGGGGATTACTCCCTAATTCCACATACCATATCACCCCTAGAGCTCAAGCCAAGTGGAATGCAGAGACTCCATGAATCTAGAGGTATGGTACAGGCTGGACCTCTAGACTTTTCACACCATAATCTATATTGACGAAACAAGGTGTTCATAAAGACCTTCCATTAAACTGGAGGGATTCAATCTGTCTGGGAAGGTCCATTTAAAGTAATTTTAACTACACCAACAGCTATCAAAATTGGAGAAAGGACTCTTGGATATTGTTCACATGTAAAATGGATACTCTCTACTGACATTGATTGACTATTCTGTCACATATTTTGTATTTGCTGCTTGTTTGTTTTTGGAT
This sequence comes from Gracilinanus agilis, assembly GCF_016433145.1. NCBI lineage: Eukaryota > Metazoa > Chordata > Mammalia > Didelphimorphia > Didelphidae > Gracilinanus > Gracilinanus agilis. Next base: position 598,004,109 of record NC_058131.1, read on the forward strand.
TTGATTTTGTTTTAAATTTACATATTTTCTAATCTAAGTTATTCTGTTACACATTGTCACCTTCAGTTAATATGTTTTTTGTTATTAGCTATAATTTCTGTTACATTGTCCTTATTTGTAACCTCTTCCTATAATTAGACTAGAGATAATGCCATTATAAAAGTCCATAAACAAGTTGGATGAACACTTTTCTATGGCAACATCATTGATCCCTATGGATGTTGGTTCTCTCACCACTTCCATTGGAGCTCTGTTTTGTCATAGGCAATAATTCCAGCTCACAGATATAAGATATAACCATAGGAAGGAAACATGTAACCTAAACAGCCTTTTGCTCCTTTAGCATTTTTTAAATTATATTTTTATTTAGAATATTTTACCATGGTTACATGATTCATGATTCAACTTCCCCCCCTCCATTTTCCTCCCTACTCTAGGAGCAGACAAACAATTCCACTTGTATATACATGGTTCATTGTTCACAATCTATTTTCATATTACTCATATTTGCAGTAGAGTGATCTTTTAATATCAAAACCCTAATCATATCCCTATCTAACTACATGATTGATGATATGTTTTTTCTTCTGCATTTCTGTTCCAACAGTTCTTTCTCTTGATGTGGATAGCATTCTTTCTCATAAGTTCCTCTGGATTGTCCTGGGTCATTGCATTGCTGCTAGTAGAAAAGTCTATTACATTCTATTGTGCCATAATGTATCAGTCTCTGTGTACAATGTTCTCCTGGTTCTGCTCAGGCTTAGGTATAAGCTTTTGATCTCACTCTGATCTTGATCAGGTCAAGGGCTCGTCAAATTCTGACCTCAGGCTTAGTATCAAGTTTTTGGTTGCACTGTGTACTTGATCAAATCAGGCACACCATTGATTATTCTGTCTTGGAGCTCCACCCTGAGCTTCAGACAAAAAGATCAGTACTTAGTGCTTAGTACTATCATCCACCCCAAAGTATGAATTAAGTCCTTGTTCTAAGCCAAGACTAGAATTCCTTGGGCTGGAGTTATGGAATTATGCAGAGGTTTGAAATTTCAATGGGTTTGGGTTGGTTTGTACCTCTATTTGCTCAGGCAGCATCTCAGGGTCTGGATGTTGCCTTGGTCAAAGTTTCCCGAACCTTGGATAGCAGACATGGGGTGTGGGGGGTGTGGCTCAGTATTGACTTGCTCTTTCCTGCTTGCTACACCTTCTTGCTGGATCTGTTCTCTTCTCAACCCAGTGGCGCAGAGGTTTGTTTCCTACCCTTTGATGTTTTTCTTTTCCTGAAAGTTCTTTTACTCTGTCTCTTTGTTGGTTCTTTTACTCCTGTATTCATTTTGCAGGGATATTTTTGCCTTGGCTAGAGAGGATTCTCATGGTGACCTGGAGATGCTGAGGATAAATCTGCCACCTTGGCTCTACCCCAGAACTCTTCCTTTTGCCTTTGTTAACTGTCACATAGATGATGATGGATGGACTCCATCAGAAATGGTTATAATCTATATCAGTGACCTTAGAGGAATTTAAAAACTGAAAATCTCAGTTGATTTTAGTGGGTCTTCAGAAGTGTTTTAGGTACACTAAAACCACCACTACTTCTGACTGATCATTCTGACTTTGATTTGTATATGACAAGAGGTAAGGGTCTGTTAAGTAGTAGTAAGTATATGGTTAACAAAGGGAAGTGCAACTTCACTAATCCATTTCCTACCTACACATTTATTTGTGCTAGAGTAAGACTTAGAAATGCAATGGAAAAGATGCATCAATATAAGTCTTTTACAACTGTTATAGTCTCATCCTGGCAGTGGAAGGATTTCTCATGGGGCTTGTTGATGCCTGGACAGGTCTATGTTTTTAACTCTTCAGCTTATGCTACCCTTCCCTGAGTATGGTATGGCACTTGTAGTTTGGCTTATGGTATTCCACCTATATCAGTGTATGACTACTCTATTGGCTGAATAGACAAATCCACAGCCAGGAATCTAGGTTCTTGGTGGCATTCTAGACCCAAGAGGTTAAGGCCAAATTCAGTAGCATCCTCCTCAGTAGTATAAAGGTTTTTCCGGCCACTCCTGCCAAATTTTGGAATAATGGCACTGATAGACTCTATTAGAAATATCTCAGCTGATGTTGAAAGATTGACTCAAGATACAGCTCAAGACATCTCTGAAACTACTAAGGCTATCTCTTTCCTACAGGAAAATATTGACTCCTTAGCAAAAATAATTCTACAAAATCAGCTGGCCCTTGAAATGCTTCCAATTGCATCAGGAAGTATGTGTGCCTTTATTAATCAATCTTGTTCTTATTGAAATAGATTTGGAGCAATTGTGACAAGTATCAATGAGCTTCAAAAGATTTTAAATGACACTCATCAAGTTGATATAGAAACTCATGTAACATTTCATAGTAACTTGTGGAACCTTAAATGGTTGCAAGAAACTGATTTGTTTTCTAGTATAATTAAATGGGTTGATAATCTTGGGAATTGTGGTACTCTTTAGAATTTGTATTAGCTACTGTACTACAGTTTATAACAAGCTTTTACCAAGTGAAAAAGATTATGTACAGTAGCACTGTGGATCATGGCCAAGTTAGAGAGGAAATAGATCTTGCTTTTGAGTGAGAAATCCTTTTGTTATACCTCTATTTGGTTGAACCATTGTCAAGTGGGATGTGTAATATGCATTTCTGTTTTCTTTTTATTATTATTATTATTATTGTTGTTGTTGTTGTTGTTGTTGTTGTTCTCTATATTTCAAATTGGAATTTGATTATTTTCTTTTTCTTTTTTTTATTGAACATATGGAATCACCATTACTGTTTTTATTTTGAAGGATAAGTTTGCAATACCTATTAGCCCTAATAACCCTGTATACCTGAAAGCTTTATACAATGAAAATGTACCATTATTAAGTATTATGGGACTTAAACGAATATTTATGTCTGATTTCAGCAGAAGGGGTTACTAAGGAGCCACTGCACAGTGCAAAGAAGCACAAGGTCAAGGAGACCAATCTCTTTGGGATTGAGAAGGATCTATTCCAAAACAGAGAACTTGTTTTGGGGTTCAAGGAAGTGGCTGTTTGGCAAATCCAGAGGCTAGACTTCCTCATGTGAGGTTTTTATAAGTACCTTGGTTTAGCTTTCATTTTGGCTTCCCTCTCCCTGAGATTGAAAGAAGAACCAGACTAGGAAGTCATATTTCCATTTTACCTCAGACTTTTCTTCCCTTTTCTCTTTTATAGTATGGCAATTTTCCGTGGCCTTGATTGCCAATGGGGAAGTTCAATATTGCTGCAATTGTCCTGCATGCTTGTAGGATATAAGCTACTTCAATTGGACCTTGCTGGTGTTTCAAAGACCTGATATGATTTTGTTTTAACCCATAATTTTTTACACAAAGAATTTTGATATGCATTTTTGTCTAGATTTTTTTTTACTTTCATTTGGTTTTTGTGTTTGTTTGTGGGTTTTTTTTTTTGACAATTGATCCATATACCTCATAGTTCAGTCATGCCTCCCATGGTGATTCTAGTGTTGGCCAATACCCTCCTAAGGGGGAATTGAATAATTATCCTAAAATACAAGGTTTGATATCTATTAAAGCAATTTTAGGGAAAAACATCTTCAACACCCAAAATTAAGAAAATGGAATTTTGGAGATGTCATAAGGATGCTTATAGAAATCACACACCACATCAAAAGATCCAGAGTGAACTTTGTGTTAAAATGAACTGAAATGAACTGAAAATGAAGGGGGCTTATTCTGAATATAAACTCTTATACCAAAGGGGAGTGCCCCCAATTGACTTTTTGTCTATCAATAATTTTTTTCTTTTTCTTTTTTTCCTTCTTTCTTTCCCTCTTATCCTCCAAATTGTTGGAATTCTGTCTAAGTAAGATGTCATATTTTATATACCTCAAGTAAGAGAATCTTTAAATGTATAAGCTACATATGTGGAATGATTCACTGTGGTGACCTGACATGTTAATCTCCTAGAAACCCCAAGTGAGGAGATTTAACATATTAGTCTCCCAAAAAATCAAAGGGGGAATTGTGTGAGGGAAATTGACTCTCCTAGGGTCACACACAACCTCATCTCCTGCCAACAATTTGACCCTGAAACCAGGACTATGTGAAGGAAATCATTGGGTGAATTGAGTAACGAGGATAGAATAGCAGCCCAAAAAAAGTACCAGTAGAGTCAAGAGATCACTAGACAGGGGGTGGGTGATCTTCCCCAAAATACCCCCATGGAATGCCCCCTTGGGCAAAATAGAAAGCCATAGTTGGCTCCTGAGATGTGAAATATGAGAATTAGTGGGCAAAGAGAAGGTTTGATAAACTGAGACAAGAGTGAATTTCACTCTCTTCTCTTCCATGTTTTTTGCTAACTAGATATGCCTGTGGAATGTGGTTACAGAGTCCAAAATGGCAGCCCCAGAATAGTGAGCTAAATGAAGCAATGAGGACAGTACTTTTTATTGCTCTCTCTTAATTTTCCATCTTTTTCTCCTAATACTTGAATTAATAAAATAATTAATGTACACCCAGTCTCATAATTTTCACTCTTACAGAGAACAATTCTAGATGGGAGTGAATGTATGATCCGAAGCCTATGCTTGGGAGTCTGGGACTTGCCTATGGACATTCCCCCAGATTTGTGGTTTTTCTCCTCTCCAATCTGGCTTTCTCTTTGATTATGAATTTCAGTTGAAGGTGTTGTAAGGGTTTATTTAGCAATTAATTTATTATTAGTGTTGGACCTAGCAAAGGATATAGCAAATTTTCATGCTAAAGGTTGTAGTCTCCTAATCTAAAAATTATTTTTGATGAAATGAACAGAACCAGGAGCATATTGTATGCAGTAAACAAAATAAAACAAAAACAACAACAAAAAAAAAACAGAACTAATGACAACTATTATCAACCAGACAAGGACTCAAGACAATTCCAAAGAGACTTATGATGAAAAAGGATATACACTGCCATAGAAGGAAGAAATGGAGTATGAATACAGATTGAAACATATTATTTTTCACTGTATTTCCTCCATGAGTTTTTCTTTAGTGTAAGCAATGTCATGTCAAAATATGATGAACATGGAATATATTACAATCTATACATGTTACATACCTTCTTCTGAGGGTAAAAAGAAAGAAAAAAATGGATTGCAAAATGTCATAAAACAGATGTTAAAATTATATCAACATGTAATATTAAATATTAAAATGTTTAAAAATAAAATAAAATTATTTTTGGGAAATTGGCCTTTTATACTTCTTCTCATTATATGCCTATCCTCTTAATTATTGAGTTGTAGTGTAAATATACCCTTTCTGTGCTCTTTAGGTTTCTATGAAAAGTAAGATCACACAATTACATAAAACTTTGTATTGACAGGGATCTTGAAAGAATCCCCTCTCTAAATATTTGATAAGTGAGCATCTAGCCTCTGTTTGAAGAGGATAACTTTTATTGTTAAAATATTTTCTTACATCAAGACAATATCTGCATCTTTGAAGATTTAATTCATTGTTCTTAGTTATATAGAATAAATAATATTTTACTTCTACAAGGAATCCATTCAAATACTAGTCTTGGATCACTTTCTACCCTAATCCATTCTGTATGTAATGATTAAGTTATTTTCCTACTTCATAGATCTGACCATGTCATTCCTCTACCCATTGATCTCTATTAGCTCCCTGTTTCCAGGATCAAATATAAAATCCTCTACATGGCATTTAAAGCCCTTCACAATCTGGTCCTTTTCTATCTTTCAAATTCTTTTACTTTGTTCCCTTCTACATATTCCACACACTGATTTTGTACTATTTAACTGATTGTCCTTCTGCCTTTGTTGTCTTCCTCCTCAACATAACTTAATTAGGTTCTCCTGACTTCCTTCCTGACTTTAACTAAAATCTTACCTTTTAATGGACTTTTGTTTTGATTGATAATACATGTTTGTAAAGGATTTTATTTTTATTTTATTCTTATTGGGCATTGGGTTGGGTGGGAGAGTGAGAAAGATATTTGCTTAATGAAAAAATCAAATTTAATTCAAAATCCTACTTTTTGCATGAGGTTAGTTCCCTGATCCCTTCTAATCATCCTTTCTCTTCACATTCCCTCTCAGATTGCCTTCCATTTTCCCGATCTATATTTTATAAATACACAGATGTTTGCATGTCTCTATCACTGGAATGTGAATTCCATAAGGACAAGGACATTATTTCCTTTTCTTATTTTTACATCCTCCCATCCATGTATCACCCTTTCCTTCATCCTCACTTAACACTGTATCTTTGTGCTTAATAAATTCTTGTTGACTGGTCGACTAATAAGAAGACAACTATCATTTCCCATCTCTAAGTTTCTTCCTGACTAAAATAGCCCTATTTTTTTCTCAACTTTTAGAAGTAAATTTCTCTCCAGTGTGTAAGGAAGGGATTTGTGCAAGGTGGATGGGACAAAAGGAACCAGAGAAGGAGTGGCTTACTGTTGGTGACAGTTGAGGCCAGAGGGAATTTTGGGAAATGCTCCAGAGGGAGGTGGAGAAAAAGGGGTTCCATTGGAGGAAATCCCATTTTGGATCCAGTCCTGAAGGCTTCCCGAGGATCTTTCTTTGGACATTGAAACCCTGATTCCATTGCTTATCACCCAGAAAGACTTCAATCATTGAATCATCTAAGTGTTTAGACTCCATTTTGGGAGCAACCTATTAATCTCCTTCCCCCATTACCCAACCTTGCTAAGAGACCCTTTCCCATCTAATTTACATTTATAAAAAAGGATAGAAATAGAAATAGAAACAGAAGGAGAAGGGCCAATGGGAGATGCTTAGGAGTGGGAACCCCAAAGGTTCCCTCCCGAGTGATGGACCCCATAGAAATAGAGAAGAGGGCACCCCCAAATCCCTCTGCCCTTCACCCTTTTCCCTAACCCCTGAATTGTGATTAATAAAAGTCATTCATTAGTCAGATAGCATTCCAGAGTGCCTGAGAGACAACAAGAGAGAGGGGAACCACAGCTTGAACTAGCTGCCTCCATTTTGGAGCCAGACCACTTGTTGTGAAGTTGACTAACCTCAGGGGAGGCTTGCGTGAACCCCGCCCTCATTCAGAATCAGATTGGGGTATCACATCCCTCTTCTTATAGGGAAGCCTTACCCCCAACTCCTGTAGGGAAGCACGACCATCCAGGTCACCAAGTTTTGGGGTGACACCCCCTCTTAAAGTCTCTCAGTGTATATTTGGCCAGAGGGGAGAGCAAGAAGAGAGTCTCACCTTCATAGACTCTCTCTCTCCCCTCTATTATAACATCGGTAGCTGGCTCCATTTATTTTTACAAGTGTCACCTTTTTTTTACAAAATTTCTCAGTGATCTGGAGGTCAAATACCACTGTGGAAATTCAGGTATAGATGAGCCTCAGAAAAATGAAGTTAAAGAAACAACGAACTAAGGAGACAGGAAACAATTATTCCATAGGCAATGCCCCTGGGGTGGCCCAGGCAAATTAAGAAACTGAGATGTGACATGTGAGAGTTAATGGGTGGAGAAAAAAGCTTATAAATTGAGAGGAGGATGAGGTCTAGGTCTTTGGCATGTACGTGGAGGGGTAGAGTGGACCCTTGGTAGAGTCTAGCTCGAAGCCCATAAAGGTATATGCAGATTAGAAAAAGTTAAGTATCTCTCCACTTCTCTCCTACTTTTTCCTCTTTTTACTACTACTACTACTTTTCGCTTAATAAAGTTATTAAGCTACAACCAGTCTTATGAGTTTAAATATTACACAATTCTGATATAACATGAACTTGTAGTCCCTTAATTTTCCTTATTGCCTTATTCTAGACATTTCTTAGCTTCTTGGATATCTTTTCATAAGAAATGTATACTATCTTGCAGATGTGACATTATCATAATGGAGTACATTAGGATTATCATCCCTTTGGTTTGAAATACTATATTTTTCAATGCAAATTAATAGTGATTTTTTGGACTGATATATAACATTGTTGAGGCATGTTTTACTTGATGTCCACTAAAACCCCTAATTATTTTTCAGTAGGAATGATAATCTAGCTTTGTTTTCTCTATCCTTTATTTCTTAAATTGATTTTTTGAACTCATATATGACTTTATATTTTTCCCTATTAAATTTCACCTGAGGCTTTTTTTGAAATCTTTTTTTCATATTTAATATTATACAGTAATTTATATAGGACCAAGTAGGCATGCTAATGAAATTTACAAGTGACACAAAACTGAGAAGAATAGGAACCTCATATTAACTCTCTCTCAGAAGCTTGTCGTTATATCATCAAGAGTGATGGGAAATGTTTAATCTACTTGTAATATTTGTGTAAAATAAACTTTTTAATGTAATCTTCATTAATAACATTTTCCATCACTTCCTTTCCAGTGATTGGCAAACTATTCCATGTGGGCCAGATCCAGTCCGTAGTTTGCCCATCACTGCCTTAAGCAATTCCCTAATAACTACATCTGGATGTGAGGACATATTGTTTAGGGAATTGCTTAAGGCAGTGATGGGCAAACTACTACAGCCTGGAACTGGTCCATGGGGAATAATTTGCCCATCACTGGCAGTCAACAAAATGAATTATCAAGCCCTGATCTGAAGTGTTGGCCAATTTCTGAGGAATAAATACTCTAGAGTTGTTAAGAATTGACTCCAACATGCCCCTTTAGTCAGGGCTCAATACAGACTACCAAACTGAATTAGTTGATTCTATTAAGGGAAGAATGATCTAACAGCTAATCATACCTATTTGGGATCACCTATGTAGAGTCATAGATGAACAGAATATTAGAGCAGGAAGGGATCCTAGAAGTAATCCACTGCAATCTCCTCAAATTAAAAATGAGTTAATTGATATCCATAGAAATCAAAGGACTAGCCCAAGATCAAACAACTACTAAAAGGAATAATGGTAGCATATTCAGAGCTTCTGAAATCAATTTTCATTTGATCTCATTATAGCACACTAAAAATGAAGGACATGCCAGAAGGACTTCATAATGGAATCTTTTTTTCCCTAAAGCAACTAACAAAATACCCCTGACCTGAGACACTTGACTAAAGTTGTTGACCCTTGGCAAAAAAGATACTACTCACATATGGAGAAGGTCTCTAGTAGAAAAAAAAAAGCAATCATATAATTTGGGACATTTTTTTTAAAAGTCATCGAATAAATCTGCCTAAAAAGTCTAGGCCAGTGATGGTGAATCTTTTAGAGACTGAGTATCCAAACTACAAACTGCCTGGAGAGGTAGAGGGAAGAAGCCTGGCCCCTCCTCCCTCTGGCTTTCTAGTAATGAAATTGGTCAAACTCTGCGCTGTGAGTGCCCCCCTCTGGCATGTGTGCCATAGGTTCACTAACATGGGTCAATGGTTAGTATTCATATCCTGGAAGAATCACTGAAACCTTGCAATTAGACATGCAAAGACCACCAGTGAGGAACTTAATCAATTTACTAGCTTTTACAATACTTGCCACTATATGGAATAACATATGCCATTTTCCTATGACCCAATGATAGGAAGAGTAATCTTGATGGTTGTCACAGATCTTTGGGTGCACCTGTTGAAATCACCTCAAATAGTGATGCCAGAAAGGTTTTTGATGAGGCTTGAGGTAGAAAAAAGAACAGTTAAGGACTTTCTCCAGAGACTTTCACTGTGGTCTGAGTACTTCTATTATAAGGCGAGATGATTACATTAGCACTTGTGCCCAGGGATGCTGTAGCCAGCATGTTAAAAAAAATAAGCGGCAACAGTTCTGGTGTATTATTGGGAGATCAGCCATAATTCTGTGGGTTTCAAAGAATTGTGAGTGAGGTTATAGGCTGCAGGGAACCAGATGAGGCCTGTAGGCATGGTTATTTAGCACAGAACAAGCAACTTGGCCTTATAGATGTACACCCTGGAAATGTATATGTGTTCTTGTTATTCTCTTAGGGATGTTATAAGGAAATTTAAGATGTCTGTGTCCCTGAGATGTCAGACATTTTGATGCCTATGCCGTTTCCTATGAGGAAGTGGTATATCTGCACATAAAGAAAGGGTTTGTGATAAAGAGATATATCCAGGGTAATTCAGTGACCCTGAAAATTCTCTCCAGCAATCAGAAGTTTATCTACCTTCCTTAAGACTATGTCTATACCGAAAGATATTAGCATCCTTGCCATCACAAGTCATGGGGAATCTAAGGGCAGAATACCCATAGCTAATCATGATCCAAAAAGGAAAGTTCTTGCTACCATTCCATAACACTATCAAATGGTTCAGTGTTGGAAAAGGTTGTGGTTTTATCTGGAAATGACATTTAAAAGCATGCATTTCCATCTGAATTGCCATTATACACTAAGCTTTTGTAAATGAAACTTACTATATGTCATGCCCCACCCCAAATTTAAATGTGAACTCGAGTGAAGGGACTTCCTTACTTTTCTTTTAGTATATATTCTTTCCATATTCTATTGATGATGAGAGTGATTTGCATATAATCATTCTAAATGTTTTTCCCATTAATTCAATTCACCTATTCACTAATATATTAATTCATTCATTTATTCAATCTTCTTGTTGTTCAAGAATTTCAGTCATGTTTGATTCTTCATGACCCCATTTTGGATTTTCTTACCAAAGATAACTGAAGAGGTTTGTTATTTCTTTCTTCAGTTCATATGAAAGATGAGGAAACTGAGGAAAATTAAGTGATTTCTCCAGGGTCATATAGTTGTTAAATGTCTGAAGTCAGTAATTAAGGATATGATATGCTAGAGATGAGCTAGAAAGGGGTCATATGTGACTACAGAAGAGTTTGCTTTGGTAAGAAGAAATGACATGTTTTCTTTTGAGAAAAGAATAAAGAGATACCAACAGACAGCATATGGGTGATATAAGATGAGGAGGAAGGGGAAAATGTCTATTTCCCCTTTACAACACTTGTATCTGCCTTGATAGCTGTCCTCCCTTCCTCGAGTCTCTCCTCACTCCTTTTCTCCTTCACTCAGCTGCCAACCTCAACTTGATCTCCCTAAAGCTCATATCTAATATTATCATCCTCTCCTCATTCAATAAACTCTAGTGTTTGCCTCTAGACAGTATATATGTATATGTGTATGTGTGTGTGTGCGTGCGTGTGTGTTTTCTCTGATTTTGTTTTAAATTTCAACAATGTCTGTCCCTTTCTACCTTTCCAGTTTTCTTACATTTCACTTCCTTCCACATGTTTGAAGATCTAGGGACATTGGCCTTCTTGATCATTACAAAAGGTCCTTATCTTCCGACTCTTGGAATTTTCACTGGCTCTTCTTTAAAGCCTCATCTCCCCCTCCTAACTTCTCCACCTTGCTTCAAGTCTCAACTAAAGTTTCACCTTCATCAAGAACCTTTTCCCAATCATCCTTAATCTTTATGCCTTCTTTTTGATTCTTCCAGTTTTACTTGCATATACTTTGTTTATACATCTCCTCTGGACTGCGAACTACTCCTGGAGAGAAGAGACTTGTCTACATCTTTCTTTGACTTCCCAGTGCTTAGTAGTCTATGTAGCACTTAGTTGGTGCTTAATGAATCATTGATGAATGTTGATTTGACTTCATTATTCTTCCATATGAATTTCTCTTTGTGTTCCTACCTCTCCATCAAATTTTTTTTTAAACCCTTGTACTTCAGTGTATTGTCTCATAGGTGGAAGATTGGTAAGGGTGGGCAATGGGGGTCAAGTGACTTGCCCAGGGTCACACAGCTGGGAAGTGGCTGAGGCCGGGTTTGAACCTAGGACCTCCTGTCTCTAGGCCTGACTCTCACTCCACTGAGCTACCCAGCTGTCCCCTCTCCATCAAATTTTACTTATCCTTCAGGGCCTCACTGAAGTTCCACCTTCTCTAGGAAATCTTTCGTAACTGTTCCAGTCCAATATCACAGACCTTCCCATTCACCTTTCAACTCTTTATCTTCTCTGAGCCCCAATATTACTTGTTTTGATATCTACTTTGGTATTGCTAATCATTCCTTAATTACTTTATGGATGAATTTTGGCTTTCCTTAAATGATATCTAAATGTCTAGAGGGCAAGGGCTATTATTTCTATGCCTTTTGAAATCCCCACAACATTCCACAGATTGCCTTAAACATACTAGGGCCATAGTAATTACTTGTTAAAAAATAAATGAATAGTACAAGTTTGTTTGCAATTTATAATATAAATGTCTTGATTGAATGAAATTTTTAAAAAGCTACTTTAGTGAGTGTTTTTAATTAACTACTGCTTTAGCTCAATAGTTTTTAAAGTTTAGGGGGGATAAAAGAGTTTGTAGTTACATAAACAAATATTTTAAACAACTATATATGACTTTCTTCACAAGAAATGGCAAGGGTCAGATTAAGAATTCACAGATGAAAATTATATTATGAAAGGCAGTAAAAGTCATATAGATTCTTTAATTTCTCTTCATATTGTTGTGAACTATATAATTTTTCTAATATGCAATGTGATGGGATAAAAATAACTAGTAATTAGTTAATTTTACTGATTGTTACTCTTAATAATATATTTTAATAGTGAAAATAACCTTAGGTAGGAAGGTGTAACACAGTGTTTGACTTGGTTAATGAAACATCTGGGAAGCCTAAATATTTATAGCCCAGGCACCTGATGGTAGTTTCCAAATTACAAACTTAATGCTCAGGATTTTAAAAAATAATGACAGTTTATGCTTATATAACTCTTTATGTTTCTGAAGTAATTTATGGACTGTTATCTTATTTAATATTTCAACCTTGTGAAGTTGACATTGCAAATATTTTAACTCCATTTTATAGGTATTTCATTAGAGAAAACTGAGGTACTTCTCCAGAACTGCACAACTTGTACTTAGCAAGCTCAGAAATTAAATTTAAGTCTTCTGACTACATGGACAGTGTTAATCACGACAGCATGATCCTAGAAGGGTGAGGCTTTCCCATAAGTTCATTTTTCAAGTATCAATTAATTTAAGAAAGATTTACAATTCATACAATTCATCCAAAAATCTTTAAGATTACTATTTAGTAATTAATCAATAAGTGCTAACTAAGGACCTATTTCCTACCAAACAATGTCCTAAAGCTAGAAGAAATGTGAATAAAAGTAAAAAAAAATAGTCTTTGCCCTAAAATAGGTTTCCATTCAATAGTGGAAATAAGACTATTCTAATTATGATGATAATAGTACTACTACTAATAATAATTTGAAATCAGTTGAGGTGGCTTACTGTTATACAATTTGATAAGTGGAGTAAAACTCGGAAGGGAGGTCAGAGTTGGGGGGGGGGCAAGTGTTAGTAGTCATCTGGATGTAGATTATTATTGAAATTCCTTCAGTAGATGAGATTTCCAAGGACAAAAGTAGAGAGTAAGAAGATTGAAGATAAAATACTTCCAATGAAATCAACTTGAATACTTTGCTATTTAGATTGTTAGATTTTTAAGTACCATATTATTTGATATGACATATGACAATAATGATAGTTCATTCAATGTTCTATATACATTATTTTATTTGATCTTCCCACTAACCTTCTAAATATCCCTATTTACAGATGAATCTGTAGCTATATATTAAATCACTTAAATATTGAAGGTAAATGATCTGTTAGAATGTTGGAGGCAAGATCAAATCAGATCATCCCTTCTATGCAATCTAGCTCTCTTTATTCTTTAATGTTGCCTCTCAAAATAAAATTATTTTTTACATTTCAAATATATAATTCTGCTATATAGTATAATATATAAAGTAGAAGCAGCATGGTATAGCAAATGGAAATTCAGCTTTACAGTCAAGTGGAACTGGGGCTATGTTTTACCTCTGACAAGTACTGGGTGAGTAACTCTGGTAAAATCACCTCACCTCTCAAAGCCCTAACTAAGCAACTGTAAAATTAAGTTGCAGCAATTGTTCATCTATGTTGGTAGATAAAATTTCCTTACTAGTGAGTTCTCTAGATTCCTGAAATCATAGGTCCATAATTAAAAACAAACACCATACATTTTTAAAATGCTCATTTTAAAGGTGATACATTTCCCTCTTCATTGAACTTGTACGTTTAAAAACTGCTTGGTCATGGGAAATGTAGGAAAAATTGAATTTAAAAATCTAAATTTCATTTTGATCAATATAGAAATGGTGAGCTAAGCAGCACAGTGGATAGAGTACTAGGCCTAGATTTGAAAAGATGTGAGTTCAAAACTGACCTCAGATACTTCCTATGTGACCCTGGACAAATAAGTCACTTAGCCCCAACTGTGTGGCCCTTAATGCTCCTCTGCCTTAACACTGATTCTGAGACAAAAGTAAGGGTTTTAAAATAAAAAAGAAATGATAAATAGTTTCTGCCACCTCCCTGAAATCTTCCCCATATTTCCTCCCACTCACTGGTAGTACTCTTACCTTTTGCAAATTCCCTTGTGTTTGCTTTTCTTGTGTATATTAGGTTCTAAACTCTTAAAAGGCAAGGGAAAATTATGTTTTTTTTCTGTTATTGGATCACTCTTGTCTAACATAAAGCACTGAGATAACAGGTAATAATCTGAACTTATCTGAAAAAAAGAGGGAGAGGGAAAACTTCATAAGAACAACTTTACAGGATAATTTTTATAAGCAATGTTATTCCAAAGTGATGACTAACTTAAAAAAAAGTCACTGGGCTGATAAATTATTTATGTTTATTAACAGAAGTATGGAGAGGAAAACAAAGAAAGAGAAACTGAGACATCACTTCACGGATTCACTGAAATTCAGAAAATATCTCTGTCTTTCATTATACTGTCGGCATCTTTGTTGGATAGTGCAGATTCTAGACTCAAATTTTAAGAACCTATCAAGATAAACAATGTACTAACTTTCACAAAGCTTTTCTGTTGCCAGGTGCTAGCAGGACTGGACAGATTAGGGCCAATATCACTCAAAGTTTTTTCTTGAATTATTTTGGCCTGCCAGAAATACCTGAAAGCTCATGAGGGAAAGGCAGTCTCTCCAAATGAGAACAAAAGAAACAGTTGGAAAATTCACAAAAGATTTAGATAAGCATCTGACCATCTGGGTTGACTTTCTAGCCAAATATCAAAAGTTCCTGAGGTGTGTCCATCCATGATTATTATATGTAAACATCAGTGGATTAAAGGAACACAATAAAGGGTTATGAGAAATGCTGGCAGTCATTGCCACTCAGAATAACCAAGACAATATCTCTAGTGTCTAGTCCCGCTGTATACATGGTATTGAACTCTGATATAGAAAACTGGAGAACTGACCTCCATCTTCCCTGTGTCAGAAATAAATAAAGGTTGGACTGATGGTATATAAAGCACTTTTGTATTACACTAGGGGGCATCTGGGTGCCATGCTTAGAGTCAGGAAGACCTGAGTTAAAATCTGGCCTCAGACATTTACTAGCTGTGTGATCCTGGGAAAGTCACTTCACTTTTGCCCCCTCATTTTCCTTACCTGTAAAATGAGTTGGAGAAGAAAATCCAAATATTCCAGGATCTTTGCCAATAAAACCCAAATGGAGGTCATGAAGAATAAGACATGATTGAAAAACTGAAAAACAACAATACATAATATAACACACTGTGGATGTTTACAACCTTATTCAGAGTAGGAACTGGTTCTTTTCCATTTTCTTCAGGTATAAAAAAATAGAAGAAAGAAGAAAACAGAGCAAGAAATAAAATGAAGAATCTAAGAAGGAAGAAAGGGAGGGAGGGAGGAAGGAAAGAGAAAAGAAAACATAGAAGGGGAAATGCAAGTTTCAATATCATTAGCACTATTAAATCACAATTACAAATCATGTCCCTATGGTCCTGTGCCTATCTCTGTTTTGGCACTCTGAAATTACCTATTTACATCTGTGGAGACAATTGTGGTATTTTGCAGGTAGCAGTCTCACAATACTAAGTAGAGACTTGAAATTCCCTTAGGAAAAGAGGACAGAGAGAAGCCTACACCCTTCATGTACATAAATGAATGTCACCACACAGAGGCAGAGCTTTCCTCTAGAAGAGATTACTAATTTATCTGAGAGGGGCTTTCATTGTCACACAAAAGGAAAATGGGATTTACTTTTTCTTACCATTCCTTCAGACTTTATTCGACACTTGACATCTATGATCTTCTAAGTTTTAATTTTTATAAGCTGCTCAGTGTCAGCAGAAATGTTAATCCTTAAAAATAAAATGGAAAAAAAACTGTATTCTTGATTCTTAGCAGTAGTCCTTAGGGCTCGTTACTGATTATCTTCCTAAGCAGAAACTCTCAAGAGTCCTTATTTGATGGCCTGGCTTAGGCTTACTGGTGCCACCTTTGACCTTCACATCTATACTTCTAAAGAGGGAAAAGGAAAGAAAGAATGAGAAGAGTGAGTGAGATGGGATAAGATCTAGCTGATGAATAACATTGAACAACTACATAGTTCTTTAAAGTTTACAAAGCACTTTCCTCACAGTTAGATCATAATAAGCCTGTTACTTAGGTACTTCAGAATATGAATATCTTTATTTACCAGTTAAAAGAAGTGAGATATAGAACTGAGATTTGAAGTCACAAAATTAGAATCTGGGATTGAACTCCAGATTTCTTCTGACCAAATCTAGCTTTCTATTCACTCTCCTTTAGTGATCTAGATAATAAAACATTCAAGTCTAAAAAAGATCATAGAGAATATCTAGTTAAATCCATTATTTTTTGGAAATTTAATGCCTAGAGGCGAACATTTGCTCAAAGTCACTTAACTCTAGCAAGAGAGATAAAGCAAGAATTTACTACCCCCCATGTCTGGTGTTTTGTCCATTATAGTACACTCTAGTGACAAATCTAAGAAGGATACACTATCATAATAGTTTTCATGTTGGCAGTTAAGGAAATATGGGCTATTCCTCCATGGATTTTTCTCTAGTATAAATGATATGTATCTTCTTTCATGACATGATGTACTTATGATAACACATGAACAATCCATGCCATCTTAGCAAGGTGGGAGGGGCTGGAGGGAAGGAAGGAACATGGATTATAAAATGTCAGAATATTATTATTAAAATTTTTATTGCCATGTAAAAACATAATTATTTTTTAAAAGCAATAAAAAATATGTCAGGATCCCATTTCTGCCTCTTACCAGATGTATGACCTTAAGCAAGTCATAGTTATTGATTTCTTCATCTGTAAAGTGAGGAGTTTGGTCTCTAAAGTCGCTCCTAGCTCTATCAAAGATCTTATGATTCTTTTGGCAAGGAAAAGGGAAACATTACAGAGATTTAAAGATATAATGAAAAGCAAATTGAGGGCTGTGTAAGGGAAAAGAAAAGAAGTTAGATTAGGTGGTGGCCCAGCTTTAGATATCAGAAGAATTAGAAACTGCATACATGGTATGATTAGATGAGCCCTAGCAAAGGCCACTCAATCACCACTTCTCTCACTATCTTTGTCTCTCCTACTCTCTACTACTTCAGGCAAAGGCAGTGAAGGCCACTGTTCAAATTCACATATTATGGGGGAGAAATAAGGCATGAAGTTGTCATCAGTTAGAAACACCTTAACTCCAATTAGTTTCTCTGAATTGCTTCAGCCTCCCTTAGTAGACCCCTGGAGGAATAAAGCTTTCATTGAATTAAGGAAGGAGGAGTAGGGGAAAATTAGGAATATGCAACAATTGGCAGTATGAGTGGGCTATCTCAGAGAAAGTGCCTGGGAAACAAAAGGGAAGAACATCTTGTCTTAGGCATAGGAGAAGGAAGAGCCCAAAGGAAAAAGAGATGCAATAGTATTATATATGGTTCCCATTTCTTTTTTTCCCAGACTGCCACAGGTCACCTTGTTTCTTCTTTTTTGCAGAAACTAATGGAGATGATGTTGTCTTTTTCTTTCTTTTCCCTCCTTCCCTCCTTCTGTCTTTTCTTGCTTCCTTGTTTCCTTCCTTCCTTCCTTCCTCTCTACCTCCATTTATTTCTTTTTTAAATTTCTCTTTCTTGTCTTCCTCTTTTCCAGTGAAGCCAAATCTGTGGTTTAACTGAACATAATTAACCCCAAACATCCTTTGAGTGTGCTAGTTTTTCCCCGCCTAAGGCTTCACAGCTAAGACTCTGACTGGAATAAAGAAAGATACATATATAGAATTATAGGGGGGTTTTGAGTCTGAAGGGTACTTAGAGGTCATCTGTTTCCATTCTTTCATTTTATAGATATGATCACTGAGGCTTCAAGAGATGAAATTACCTGGCTGAATTCACATAGCAAATTAGTGGCAGAGTCAAGATTTTGACCCAGACCTCCTACATGCATGTCCATTCCTCTTTTTTATCACTTAACAAAGTGACTGGAATATAGTATGTGCTTAATACATGTGTATTGATTGATTTTTCACTTCATCTCAGAAGACTTCATTTCACTTCTTCAGCTTCATGGAAAATCTCCACATAGGCTCTCTTCTGAAAGCTTTACTTCTCTGCCTCATGTTTCTCCACAACCTATACTTTCATCTTTCTATCACATTACTTCAGGCTGATAAAATTTGCAATATTAATATAAAATAAAAGGCACTTTGAGATGTCAGATGACTTGCCAATGGTCACATAACAATGGAGTCCAAGGTAGGTCAGATCTTTCTGACTCCAAGGCCTGTCCTTTGTACCATGTTCTCTCTTAGTCCAGAAGGTTGACAACTGATAATTCACTGTAGACAATATAGACTCAAGTCTATAGATTCTAGTATGCACCTGCCCATTTTTTCCTTTTGTTTTTAAACTAAGATTAATATTACTAGGAAATGTTCTGTTGCCTGGAAACCAAAATCTATCACAGAATTCATTAATGTTCTGCCTGTGTTCTCTTATGACCCTTGTTATATGAATTCTCTTCTTTTATCCTAATTAAGAGGCAACTACCAAGTGAAACATGTCCAAGAATCCACTGAGATGAGTCTGGCTTTACCTTTTACTATTTTGTTTTCCCACTTGCCACAACTTAGGTTGATCCTTTTTTTGTGGGGGGGAAGTTAAAGGTTGGAAAAGATGGTAATTAAATTGCAAACTCCACAATGACAGAAGTAATGGGTTATTACAATTTTTGTCTCCACTTCCTTTGGCCCTGTGACTTTAACTTGTTTTTTACCTTTTTTAATTAAAAAAATTACTGTTACTGTCTTTGATAGTATTCTTATCCTAAAAAATTCCATTCATTGGTCAAAAGTTTGGGAAAAGTAGAATGATAGTGCTGAAATTTGTACCTGGGTCTGCTAATCATGATCTCATGTCAGCCATTAATACCAAAGGGCCAAAGTTTCCATATATATGTAATGATGATGTTGGATAAAGTCATCTCTAAAGTTTCCTTCAACTTTCTATTGCAAGTACTATCCTAAGTTGTCTTTTTTTGGAGGAGGGGTTAAAGCAGACATCGATAACACAGTAATGTCCACTGGCTAATATTTATCAAACTTTGACCTTGGAGTTGACTGACTTTAGAAAAGGATGAACCCTGTAGTTCTAAGTCACTTCAATAACAGATCTATCTCCTGTGACTGGCTGCCTCTGACAATCTTACAAGTAACAATTGAATATATAAAATGTTTGGATTGGAAGGAACTTTAAAGTGTATGAATTCCAGGACTTTCTTTTAAAAATGAGGAAATGAAGGCTTATGGAGATAAAATGACTAAGCCAATGCTTTTATGAATAGTAAGTGGCAAGAATGTGGGTTGCCATGAAGGTAGGTTGGTATACAGATATTGACAGTTTGCTATAAGGATATAGATAGGCTTTCTGCAACCAGCAAACCAGCATGAGAACAGCAAACCACAGACTACCTCCTTTGGAGTCTATGCAGAATCAGACAAAAGTAACCTGATATTACCTTAGGGTTCTTAATGCATCATTAGCATCCCATTTGAATTGTATTTTGCTCCCTCCCAAGTGGAGGAACAAGGTGAACTTTGGGTAAAATGAAATCAGTTACTTGAGAACAGAAGGGCAACCATCACCTAAACAAATGACCTTTCTTTAGTAATTAATCAAAATAAAAAGCCTTCCTGAAAACCTCTCAGTGCCTTTCCATCTCCAAGCCTTTCCATCACCATGGCCACTCCATCACCAGGGTCATTCCACCACCTTCCTCCCTCTCTCCACAAAGTTTATTTCCTTGCCATGGAAATTGTCTGAGTCATTCTTTGGACAAGATACTAATTTCACACCACCAGCTCATAAATTGGTAGGACCTAAAAAAGTTTTCAGGGTTCACAAAAAGTTTAAATTATTTGTACAAGGACATATGGCTAGTAAGGGGTGGTACTGAAATTGAATTTCTAGTTTTATTTCTGAGGATGAAAAACAGATGGGAAATTCTTGAGGATTTATCTTCTAGACAAAAGATTCCTCACTCTAGAAAATTATTTTATTTCAACCCAATTTAGTAAATATCAAGAATAATCATGTTCAAGGTAATGTAATTATGAGAACAAAAACAATTCAGTCTCTGTTCTGAAAGAGTTTACATTCTAAAGCATATAAAGTGTAGACTCATTTAAGTAAATAAAAGATAACTTGAGTTGGCTGCATAAAATATTTGTTGAGGAAAGGCAACCTGTAGAAGCTGACAGTTAATTTTCACAGCTATGAGAATTCTTGGGTTAGAAAGGAGAAGTGAATGTGTACAAGGAAAGAGGAGGGAGTGTATAAAGTCTTGGAGGAAGGAGTTGAGATGATAAGTCTGGGATATATCAAGAAATTGAATGTAGTTGGAAAATAAAGAAAGGGGTTGGGAATTTGGTGCTAAATTGCAGAGTTTCAATATTTCACAAAGAGCAGAATTTGTAGTTTCTAGAGCTTTAAAATATAAATTTGTTTACATATCACATAAAAAAATTAAATTTAGAGAAGGATAGCCATCTTAAATGCTTCAGTTTGGCCAGATTTTAGAGGAGCATTCCAAGGGAAAAATGCAAGCTGATCTATGCCAAGCTTCTTTGTTTCAAATGAAAAATAGGAGGATCATCCACTCCTAAGAGTCTTCATAGCAATGATGATCAGAACCTACCAAAAATCCAGATAATGCAAGAAGCATTCAAGATAATGATCTTTAAAAATAACATTTTAGGAAAAGTGTTCTAAATCCCTCCTGATTAGAAAAATGCAAATCAAAACAACCCCTGGGTACCACCTTATACCTAGCAGATTGGCCAATATGACAGTAAGGGAAAGTGATAAATATTAGAAGGAATGTGGTAAAATTGGGATAGTAATGCATTTCTAGTGGAGTTGTGAATTTATCCAATCATTCTGGAAGGCAATTTGGAATTATGCCCAAAGAGCTTTAAAAGACTACTTGTCCTTTTATCCAGCAATACCATTACTAGGTTTGTACCCAAAAGAGATAATAAAAAGGGTTGTACAAAAATATTCATAGCCATGTTCTTTGTGGTGGCAAAAAAAAATGGAAAATGAGGAATCGGGAAATGACTGAACAAATTGTGGTATATGATGGGAATGGAATACTATTGTGATATGAGGAATGATGATATGCTTGATTTCTGTTTGAACTGGAAATATCTCCATGAACTGAAGTGGAGTGAAATGAGAAGATGGCTATCCATCTCTAAATAAGAGAACATTGTACACAGAAACTGAAACACTGTGGAACAATCAAATATAATTGACTTTTCTACCAGCAGCAATGCAATGATCCAGGACAACCCCAAGGGACATATGAGAATGAATGGTATTCACATCGAGAGAAAAAAAATGTGGGAATAGAAACACAGAAGAAAAAACATAGGATTTATCACTTGTTTATATGGGTATATGATTTTGGGTTTTGGTTTTAAAAGATTACTCTATTAAAAATGAATACTATAGAAATAGCTATCTAGTGATAACACATATGTAACCCAATGGAATTGTTTGTCATCTGGGAAGGAGGGAGGAAAGAGGGGAAGGAGAGGAAATGAATCATATAAAAATGGAAAAATATTTTAAAATAAAATAAATGAACTAAAAATAATATTTTAAGGGGAAGATGAATTAATTGGAAAGTTTACAATGAACAAGTAGTAATATTTGGAAAGACTTCAATTCCCTTGAGCCCTTTGCATTGTCCTATTCAAATATTTTTCATCACTAGGTTATGGAAAGAGTATTGAAATAAATAATTCTAATAACTTATTTATACTATCTCCCTTTATACTTAGGTCATATATCCATTTTGATTCTATCTTGGTCAATGGTGTAAGGCATTTGTCTATATCTATTTTCTGCCAAACTGCTTTCCAATTTTCCCAACAATTTTTAACAAATAGTGAATTCTTATTCCAAAACACCTTTGATTGTCTTTTCAATTTCTTTTTCTAAAATGGATTTATTTAAATATTCTATTCTTTCTCTTCTAGGCTAGGAAATTTATGTTTTTATATGTATTCATCCATTTTATTTGTTATTAATTTGTTGACATATAGTTGGGCAAAATGCCTCCTAATTATTTTTAGTATTCCACCTTTACAAGAGGTAAGTTCCCCTGGTTTCATTTTTTATGGCTATCATTTTGTCTTCTCTTTTTAAAAGTCATATTAAACAATGATTTATCTAATTTTTTCATAAAACCAGATCAGTTTTATTTACTAATTTAATAACTTCTTACATTCAGTTTGGTTAATCTTACCTTTAATACACACATACACACACACACACTTTTGAAGTATTTTTTTCCTTCAAAGATTATTGGAATTATTAATAAGAAATGATTGGATCAAAAGACTAAAGATTGAAGACAATACCAAAGCATGTTTGTTACCTCAATAAAGAAAATCCAGAGCATAAGATATAGCCCACTTTTCCCTAGGGCTTCTTATTGGCAGACCAACCTAACCAACACAGGCTCTTTGATGTTATATCCAACTAAAATAATTTTATTTCTTTCCTGAATATGCTTTCCCCAATGTAATAGCAATAACAATAATGATGATAATATGATTTCATGAAAAATAATATATCATAATATGGGTTAAATCAAGATGGCAGAGAAAAGTTAGGGATCTGCTTGATCCCTACTAAAGTCTCTTTCTAGCTAATATAATATTCATGCTTCAAAATGTAGTATGAAGTGGTAGAAAGCATAAAAGGAAAATATAAAACAAATTTCCATCCCAAGAAAATTTAGAAAGTTGGCAGGAAAAGTCCGTTGCATTGGGGTGGAAGTGGAGTTTAGAATATCACATGAGGAAAGACTCCAGCTCAGCAAGTCAGGACAGAGATAGGAGGCAATTGAATCATTAGCAATGGCATTTGTAGCTCTTAGCACACAAATGGTAAAGGGGTCAGAAAATTGGTCAGAAAATGATTACACAGATCCTTTTGACTGGGTATAAGACTAATATGCAAATCTGGGTTGACTTCCTGGAACTCATTCCCAGAGTGAGAATAAGAGGCAAATAAGAGCTTGTGAATACAAGGAATCTGGGTTAAAATTAAAAAATTAAAATCATTATCTTGGATAAGATGGATGCCACCATGACTGACAGGGATGACATTTGAGAATTTGGAATGTTCCCAGATGCTGTGAGCCAGGGGCAAAAGTCGGTTGACTATACCCTATAAATACCCCCTAGGAACAACAGTTGAGGTCTCAGAACTCAGAGCTGAGACTTGAGCAAACTTCTCTTGGAGCAAGAATTGGGATAGAGGGAGGTGAAGGGTGGAAGAGGGAAGGCCTAAATCTGTAACCTGTACCAGACTGAGAGAGAGCTAGTGATCCATCAATCCCATTGATAGTAGAGCTGAGAAAGTATATAGATCATCAATCAACATCAACATCAATAGCCTTCCCTAATCTCTGGTTTGGCTGTGGCAAGGTCAAGTCAGTGTTAGTGACAGGGTGAAGACATCCAGCCTCTACCAGCCTAGCAATCTCCAGTCCTGATCAACAATTAGCTTAGTAACCTAACAATAGCAATAGGGTTCCCAAATCCTCAAACCTATTACCTTGTTTTCATTTCCCCATTAAGAATTAATACAATGATTTACCAACAAGTACCTTTCCTGAATGGTTATTCTACCACAGCCCTTGGGAAGGAGAGAATCGATACACAGTCATATAAACAATGTTTCCAATAGACAATTAATAGACTATTAACCAATACAACCTCAGGTTGGGCCTAGTGAGGTTAACCATCTAGCTAAACTCTCAAGGGTCCCAACCTGGGCAACTGTTAGAAGGAATCAACTGACAGGCTTAACCAACCAAGCCTGTCAGGGAGAATAGGGATAGATTACATCAATAGCTATTGTGAGATGGGTAGGTGTTCCTCCTTCAACTACTATAACTGGCTTAGGCTTTGGGTACCTGATCCCTCCATCATTCATACTACCTCTAAGATCTATATATCATCCAACCTCTAATATCTAAAAGGGAGATCTATAGGAGATAAACAAAGATATATCTTCTCTTTTATTTCTTTTTAACACTGGTTACAGTTTTAGAGCAGAAGAGTATTTGTGGTCACTCATAGATCAGAGCACAGGCCAGAAAAGTAGTAATTACCCTTAATATCTCCTTTGATCATGCCATTTTGGAAGAAGTGACAACTTATTGATCAACAGAAGTAGCTCTCAAAGCAGCTCAATACACACATGAAACAAACACAAACACATGAAATCCTATAGCTTGAAACAGTGCTCCCTTTACCTCTACCACAAGAACAGAACTCAACTTTTATAGTTTTTAAAGTTAAAAATGAATGAAAAGGCTTAAAAATGAAAATGACACAGGAAAAATAATTCAACATAAAAAGTCATTACAAAGACAAGGAAGATCAAAACACAAACTGAGAAGAAGACATCAAAGTCAAAACTATAGCATTCAAAGATTCAAAGAAAAATTGAAACTGATCTCAAGCCCAAAAAGAATTTTGGCAGGAGCTAAAAATCATTTTAAAAAATCAAATACGAGGGGCAGCTGGGTAGCTCAGTGGAGTGAGAGTCAGGCCTAGAGACAGGAGGTCCTAGGTTCAAACCCGGCCTCAGCCACTTCCCAGCTGTGTGACCCTGGGCAAGTCACTTGACCCCCATTGCCCACCCTTACCAATCTTCCACCTATAAGACAATATACCAAAGTACAAAGGTTTAAAAAATTTTTAAAAAAAAATCAAATACGAGGGATAGAGGAAAATCTTGGAGAAAAAAATAGAATGATGAAAGAATGTTATGAAAAAGATGTGACTACATAATGAAAGAGGCACAAAAAACACTAAATAAAATGACACCTTGAAAAACATAATAGGTAAAATAGTAAAAGAGGCTCACAAAAAATCTTCTGAAGAGGACACATTAAAAAGCAATAATGACCAAATGAAAATAGTAACAAGAGGAATAAATTTTCATAACAGCAACAAAATAAAAGAATTGGACAAGTGAAAGCTAGTGAATCCATGAAATATCAAGGAACAATAAAACAAAATGAAAAAATGGAAAAAATGGAAGAAAATGTGAAACATAATTATTGGAACAACCACTAATGAGGAAAATAGGTCAACAAGAAATAATCAAAGAACTTTGGGACTACCTGAAAATGATCATCAAAAAATAGTCTACAAATCATCTTTCAGGAAGTAGAGATGAGATGGTAGATTAAGGAAGTAGGTACTCTTGAAAACGCCATGAGAATCCTCTTTAATCAATATTAAAATAATGCCACAAAATGAATACAGGAGTTAAAGAACTAACAAAGAGACCAAGTGAAGCAACTTTCATACAGAAAACAACTTGAAAGGCAGGCAGAATGTTTCTGGCACACTGGGGTGAGGCAGAAGCACATCCAGCAAGAGGCTACAACAAGTAAGATGTAAAACAACAGAAATCCCCACCCTCCATCTACTATCTAGGTTATGATCCCCAGCAGGGGCAGACTGCAGGGTGCTGGCTTGCAGAAGCTTGGCTGGTCCTTGCCAAAGTTTGAGGGAAAGACCCAGGGCAGGGCATCCTATAGAAGGAAATGTGCCTGATATGATCAAGCCCAGAGTGAGACCAAAATCAATACCCAACCCTGAGTTTAGAAGTGGAGTAATTAGCAGTCATAGAGAGTGATTTAATGAGCAATGTGAGGTGGTTCTCAGAGATCCAAGACCACACAAGACATCATGCCACCTTGGAAGAACTGAAACTTGCAGAACCCCAGAAATAAGACTAAAGGTAGCATCAAAGAAGAACTGAAGTTTTAGAAAGTATCCTATGCTCCCAGAGAACAAAGACAACAGTTAAAATAAAAGTGAAAGTCAAGAAAAATACTGGGAAAATTAACAAACATAAAAAAATCTAACCATAGAAAATTCTTTATTGTAGAGAGAGTAAGGCAGAGACATAGAAGGAGAGTAAATTTCAGAGAGTAAAAATGAATATAGGAGTGAAGTGAATACCGAGACAGTGAAGGCAAAGGAAATACACACAATGCTCCAAAGAAGAATATGAATTGGACTCAGATTCAAGAAGAGCTCAAAAAAGATTTCAAAAATAATTGAAGAGAGGTAGAGGAAAAATGGGGAAGAGAAATGAAATCAATGTGAGAAAAATAGGCTAAATGAAAAAGGAGGCTTAAAATCTAACCAAAGGTTCCGGGTTAAGATGGAGGCAGAGTAAAAAGCAGCTGCTCAGCCTCTCCTAAACGAAGCATAAATGACTCCTCAAGGGGACATAAAAACAAATCCAGATGAAAGAAGGCACAGCATTGAAGGTATGTGGAATCAGGGCATTTCCACACTATAAAGGGGTGAAACAGCTCTCACTAGAGCATGAGCTGAGGAAGCCCCTCCCCACAACCCCCCACACCACATACAGTGCCAAGGCCAGCACACATGAGTTAATGCAGGTTTGGGGCACACATTAAGTCATTGGCAGCTCCAGGGCCTGTTCCTGAGAGCAGCAAGACATAGGACCCCAAGAGGCTAAAGAACATGTGTGGACTTTGAACACAGACCTTGAGCCTAGGAGTGGGTAAAGGCATTGCCGTAGGCATGGACAAGGATCTTGAGCGCAGGCTTGGACCTCTAGTGGGGGCCCTGTGCAGACAGGAGCACAGCTGTGGAAGCAGCGCCCTGAGACTGTTGAAGAAGCCTTGGGCAGAGGGGTAGACTTGGGATGACCAGAAGGCTCGACCCCGAGAACAACGAGACCTGAGACCTCAGGAGCCTAGAGAGCACAGACAGACCCTGAGTGTGAGGATAAAGTTGAGAAGGCACAGGGCTAAAAACAATGGCAAGCCAAAATAGGGAACCCCAGAAAAGAAAGATCATTAAGAAGAAATCTGTAACACTCGACAACTTTTACACAGAAAAAATCCAGACAAAAGAGCAAACATCATAGGAGAACAAACAAGTAATCATATCCAAACCTTCCCAAAATAATGAAAACTGGTCACAAGCTATTGAAGAGTTCAAATCTGAGATGATGAGAAAGGTGGAAGAGATCTGGCAAGGAAATAACAGTATAAAAGGCAGTATTTTGCAATTGGAAAGTGAGGCTCAGAAATCAAATGAACTGATAAGCAAATTGAACACCAGAAATGACCAGCTGGAAACCTTGAAGAACCAAACAGATGAGATTGAAAAGGAAAACCAAAAGATTATAGCTGAAAACCAGTCCCTAAAGGCTAGAATTGAGCAATTAGAAGCTAATGGTTTTTCAAGCTGGCAAGAACAAATAAAACAAAGTCAAAAGACTGATAAAATAGAAGGAAACATGAAATACCTCAATGAGAAAGTGACAGACAAAAAAAACCGGTCTAGAAGAGACAAACTGAGAATCATTGGTCTTCCTGAAAAAAGCAGAAATTAATACAAATTTGGACTCCATACTAAAAGAAATTATTCAGCAAAATTGCCCTGAAGTTCTACAACAAAAGGGCAGTATAGACATTGAAAGGATCCATAGATTACCCTCTACACTAGAGCCTGAAAAGACAACTCCCAGAAATATAATAGACAAATTCAAGAGCTTCCAAATAAAAGAAAAAATCTTACAAGAAGCCAGAAAGAGACAATTCAAATATCAAGGAGCACCAATTAGGATCACACAGAATCTGGCAGCATCCACACTAAAAGACTGCAAGGCTTGGAATATGATATTCAGAGAGCAAGAGAACTGGGTCTTCAACCATGGATCACCTACACATCCAAACTAACTATATACTTCAAGGAGAAAGTTTAGGCATTCAATAAGATAGAAGATTTCCAAGTATTTGCACAGAAAACACCAGGACTAAATGGAAAGTTCAATATCCAACCACAAAAATCAAGAGAAACATGAAAAGGTAAATAAGAAACAGGGGAAAGAAAGAAAACTCATATTTTTTTTAAATTTGCCTCTTTAAAGGCTCCAATAACATCTAATTATCTGTATTCCTATGTGGAGAAATGCCATGTATAATTCTCTGTAATGAACTCTATTTGCTATTATAGTAATCAGAAGAATAATTCAAAGGGAGAGGTTGGAGTACTAAATGGTCTAAGATGATATGGGGGGTGGGAAAGAGGGGTTGAAGAGTAGGGGATACCAAGAGACTTGCCTAGGGTCACACATCAAGTACATATATGCAGGGTCAATGCTTTATCCACCATGCCACCTACTTGCCTCTTCAGTGCATCTTTAAATGTTTTTTAACCATTTTTATTAATACTTATATCCTTTTCATATTTTTCAGTGGAGTTCAGAGAGAAATGGTCCTGAAACAAGTAACTTTTTCTGTAATTATTCTTTTACATTTAATTTTCTGTGGGTCATTACACAGGGGAATAAAATAACTGCTTTTTTGTAATTAAAAAAGTATTGGGTTATGAACTTACTGAAAAAAATCTTTGAGACAATTTCAATAACAGATAGGATAACAGGGGATGATACATTGCAGCAGATCTCTATATTTCAAAAGCTTTTTGTTTCACATAACTTGGAAATTATGAGCATTTGATATGACTTGTTAAAATGTGATTCTTAAATTTTTATGGATCAATTTTTATATCTGGGTGATAATAGATAATTGGTCTATATGACCTGTATGAGACAATGGTCTAGTTTCAAGACTATTTATTTGTTGAATTCTCAAGGATGTTTTGAAAATAATTAACATCTATGCATACTAAATGGGATTTATTATCTATTTAGTTGTGAAAGATTGTAAGTTACCGATGTAGAATTTCTAGTTTCTAGGTCATATCTTACTAGGAATTCAGTAAGTGATAAGTTTTTGGATCCTACAAAGATGAGTTGCACAATTTCTATCATTGTCTAGCATTGACCAGTAAGTCCAGACTCCTTAAATATACCTTTTCTATGATTCCTGCTGGTGATGAACTGATTCTTTTCACCATAAATGTTCTTTTTTTCTATAAACGTATCCAAATGACAAGTTCATCTTTTTAGTACTTCTTTCTCAATATATTAGTGGTTGAGGACACATGTGGACAGAAGGCCTTTAAATTCCACTATTGAGTCTTAGCCTTTTCAAAGGCTCAATACAAAGGTTTGGCTTTCATTCAGTAAATGTAATGGAGTTCATATACTCTCAGTCTTTGTTATTACTTGATGATTCGTTTTTGTCAGAAAAATATTTATTCAAATCTTAATCCATTTATCATGTATTCTCACTATACTAAGCAATCCTCATTCTCCATATTTAATGAAGAAGTATTCCTCTTTCTTTAGCTTCCTTAGGATAATGGATCCTGTGTTTCATTAACATTTTATAGGTTTTTGTTAGGACAATTCAAATCCAGTCAATAATTCTAAGAGTTTATGTTAAGAAAAGACTAGTAACACATAAGGAGTAATTGTTGTAAAAAAAAATAAATGTTGTAAATATAAATAAAAAACTAACCAAAGAAAATCATTCCATTAAAATTAGAATTGGGCAACTAGAAGTAAATGACCTCATAAGACATTAAGAAACAATTAAAAAATCAATAGAGTGAAAAAACAGAAGAAATCATGAAATATTTCATAAAAAACTGACCTGGAAAATAGATCTATGAAAGATAATTTAAGAATTATTGGACTACTTGAAAAACACAATATAAAAAATAAAAACCCAACTCTGGACATCATGATACAAGAAATTATCCAAGAAAACTGCCCAGATATTCTTGAACAGGAAAATAAAATAGAAACGGAAAGAATACACAGATCACCTCCTGAAAGAAATCCTCTAATGACAACTCCTACCAAGATAATACCTAAATTCAAGAGCCACCAAACAGTCAGAAAGAAACAATTTAAATAACATGGAATTACAGTCAGGATTACACAGAATTTAGCAGCCTCCATATTAAAGGATCATAAGGTACACAATATGATATTCTAGAAGGCAAAATATTTAGGTTTTCAACCCAGAGCCACTTTTCTAGCAATTCTGAATATATTCTTTTTTTTAGAGGGGGTTGGTCATTCAAAAAAAAATAGAAGACTTCCAAGAACTCCTGATGAAAAGCCCAAAGATAAAGAAAAAATCTGATGTCCAAACACAAGATCCAAGAGAAGCCTAGAAAGGTAAATAGGAAAAATTTGGGGGACACAATAAGTTAAAGATATCTCCTACTAGGTATTAGAATATATTAAATAATATAAATAAAATATAAAATAAAATAGAATATTTGTAACTTTTAAAATCTTTTTCAGTAGCAAAGCAGTTAGAAAGAATATACATGGACAGAAGGTATGGAAGTAAGCTAATTAGGATGGTATGATATGCAAAAAATGTATCAAGGGGTGAAAAAAAAGATTACACTGAGAGAAAAGGGATGGGAAAGATGGAAATGGGTAAATGATATCAACTAAAGAGATGTAAAAAACTATTACAGTGGAGGAGAGGCTGAGAGTGTTGAAGAGCAATGCTTAAACTTTATTAAAGTATCTTAACTGGATACTCGGAGAGGGAATAACAACAATACTCATTGAGTTATAGAATCCTATTTTCCCCTGTAGACAAGATAAGGGGGGTGGTAGAAAGGAGGAGGAAGGGGGGGGATAAAAAAGCAAATACCAGTGAGGAAGAACAAAGTGACAGGAAAAAAAGAGCAGGATCAAAAGGAGGAAATAAGATGGAGAGGAATACATAGTTCGAAATCATAACTATGAATGTGAATGGAATGAACTCACCCATAAAATGGAAGTGTATAGCAGAGTGGATGAAAAACCAGAATCTTACGACATGTTGCTTGCAAGAAGCACATTTGAGGCAAGGTGACACACAGAGAGTACAAGTAAGTGTCTGGAGCAGAATTTATTGTGCATCATCTAAAGTAAAAATAAAGAAATGAACACATAAATAGCAATCATGATCTCAGACAAAACTAAAGCAAGAATAGATCTGATTAAAAGAGACAAAGAAGGAAATTAAATCTTGCTAAAAGATACTATAAATAGTGAAGTAATATCAATAATAAAGATATATGCACCAAAACGTATAGCCTCTAAATTGTTTTTTTTTAAACCCTTGTACTTCGGTGTATTGTCTCATAGGTGGAAGATTGGTAAGGGTGGGCAATGGGGGTCAAATGACTTGCCCAGGGTCACACAGCTGGGAAGTGACTGAGGCCGGGTTTGAACCTAGGACCTCCTGTCTCTAGGCCTGACTCTCACTCCACTGAGATACCCAGCTGCCCCCAAGCCTCTAAAATTTTAAAGGAGACATTAAATGAACTTTAGGAGGAAAAAGTAAAACTATAATAATGAGGGACTTCAACTATCCACTTTAAGGTCTAGATAAATCAAACCAAAAAATAAACAAGAAAGTAATAAAGTAAATAAATTCTTAGAAAACTTAGACCCAATACATCTCTGAAGAGATTTGAATAGGAATAGAAAAGAATATACTTTCTTTTTAGTAGTATATGATTCCTACACAAAAACCGACCATGTATTAGAGCATAAAAACTTCACAATCAATTCAGAAAAACAGAAATAATAAATGCATGCTTTTCAGATCATAACACAACAAATTATAATCAATAAAGCTCCATGGAAAGATAAATAAAAATTAATTGAAGACTGTATAATCTGAAGCTTAAAATGGTGGATTAAAGATCAAATTATATAAACAATCAATAATTTTATTAATGAGAATGGCAATTTGTGGGATATAGCTAAAGCAGTACTTAGAGGGAGAATTATATCTCTAAATGCTTACATAAATAAAATAGAGAAAATGCATATCAATGAATTGGGCATGCAATTATAGAAACAAGAAAAAAAAACAAATTAAAAATCCCCAATTAAAGACTAAATTGGAAATCCTAAAATTAAAGGAGAAATTAATAAAATTGAAAGTAAGAGAACCATTGAACTGATAAATAAAAGTAGGAGTTGGTTTTATGAAAAAACAAAATAGACAAAACATTGGTTAGTTTGACTTAAAAAAAGGAGAGAAGAAAATCAAATATTTAGCATCAAAAATGAAATGGGTGAACTCACCTTCAATTATGAAGAAATCAAAGCAATAATTAGGAGAAATTTTATCCAAGTATATGCCAATATATTTGAAAATCTAAGTGAAACGGATGAATATTTACAAAAGTACAAATTGCTCAGATAAACAAAAGAGGAAATCAATTACTTAAATAATAATAATCTCATATTAGAAAAAGAATTTGAACAAGCCATCAATGAACTCCCTAAGAAAAATCCCTAGGGCCCAGTGGATTCACAAGTGAATTTGATCAAATATTAAAAAAAAAAAAACAATTAATTCCAATACTGCATAAACTATTAGGGAGGAAAAGGTAGAGAAGGAATTCTAAGCAATTCTTTTTATGAAATGAATATGGCACTGTTACTTAAACAAGGAAGGACCCAAACAAAGAAGGAAAATTGTAGGCCAATTTAATTAATGAATATAGATGAAAAAATCTTAAATAAAATACTAGCAAAAAAATTACAGCAATATATCATAGGAATCATTCACTATCATAAGGTTGGATTTACACCAGGGATGTGATGATGGTTTAATATTAGGAAAATTATCAGCATAAATGACGGTATCACTCTCCAAACTAACATAAATCACATGACTATTTCAATAGATGCCAAAAAATCTATGACAAAATATAACACTCATTTTTATTAAAAACACTAGAAAGCATAGGAATAAATGGGTCATTCTGTGATAAGTAGTATCTACCTAAAACCTTCAACAAGTGCCATCTGCAATGAAATACATTAGAGGCTTTCTCAATAAGATCAAGAGTGAAGCAAGGATGCCCATTATCACCATTATTATTTAATATTATACTAAAAATTCTAGCAGCAGCAATAAGGAAAGAAAAAGATATTGAAGGAATCAAAGTAGGAAATGAGGAAACTAAATTATCACTCCTTGTAGGTGATTGGCTACTTAGAGAATTCTAGAAAATTCTAGAAAATCAAGTAAAAAACTAGTTGAAATAATAACTTTAGTTGAATTGCAGGATACAAAATAAATATATATAAAATATCAGCATTACTATATATTACCAATGAAGTCCAACAGCAAGAAATAGAGAAATTCCATTTAAAATAACATAAATAATATAAAATTACTGGGAATCTACTTGCCAAGGCAAACACAAAAATTATATGAACACAATTATAAAACATTTTTCACATAAATAAAGTCTGATAAAAACAATTGGAAAAATATTAATTGCTCATTTGTAGTCTGAGTTAATATAAAAATGATAATTTTTAAAATTAAGTATTTCATTTAAATTAATTTTATTTATGCAGTGCAATAACAAGCTGCCAAATTATCATTTTATAGAAGTATACAAAATTAAAGAATATCAAGAGGATTAATGAAAAAATGAAGGAAGCAGGTCTAGTAGTACCTGATCTCAAAATGTATTATAAAGCAGCAGTCATCAAAACAATCTTGTACTGGCTAAGGAAGAGAGTGGTAGATTAATGGAGTAGTTTAGATAAACTATATATAGGGGTAAATGGTCTTAGCAACTTAGTGTTTGATAAATCCAAAGATCCCATCTTTTGGAATATGAACTCACTATTTAACAAAACATCAGGGAAAATTGAAAAACAGTATGGCAGAAGCGAAGTATAGACCAATCTCTCACACCTATATCAATAAAAGCTCAAAATAGATATAAGATTTAGATATAAAGAATGATACCATAACTAAATTAGGGAAACACATAATGGTTTACCTTTGGAGAAGGGAAGAATTTATGACCAAATGAGACAGAGAGTATTATAAGATGTAAAATGAATAATTTTGATTACACTCAAAAAGCTTTTGAACAAAGAAAATTAATGTAACCAAGATTAGAAGGGAAACAACAAAGGGGGAATTTCTTTTTAAAACAAATATCTCTGATAAAGGTCTAATTTCTGAAATTTATAGAGGAAGTCAAATTTATGAGAATACAAGTCATTTCCCAATTGACAGCCAAAGGTTATGAATAAGTAATTTTCAGCTGAAGAAATCAAAGCCATCAATAATCACATGAAAAAATATTCTAAGTCACTTGTGATTAGAGAAATGCAAATTAAAACAATGCTGAGGTACCATCTCACATCAATCAGATTGACCAATGTGGCAGTAAAGGGAAGTGGTAAAGGTTGGTGAGAAATGGCAAAATTGGGACACCAATGCATTGTTGGTATACTTGTGAATTGATCTGACCATTCTGGAGAGCAATTTGAAACTATGCCAGAGAGACTATAAAACTTTATCTACCCTTTGACTCAATAATAACACTAGGTCTATATATCAAAGTGATTTTAAAAAGAAGGAAAAACATATTTTTATGAAAATATTAATAGCAGCATATTTTGTGATGGCAAAGAATTGGAAAATGAGGGGATATGAAAAGATACATTTGCTCTCTGGGGTTTACAAAGGGTAAAGGGAATGAAGGAAGAATGAATGAGTGAAAATGGATAACAAATAAAAATGGGTAATCACAACCACACCCAGAAACACAAGACTTGGGAATGGGTTATAACAGTTTGTGCTCAGACTACATCAGCCATGGACACCTACTTACTATGGTGAGTTCACTGGGTTGAGAAGAAACAACAGAAAGTTAAAAGTAACAGTTTAATACTAAGTTTAAAAAAAGGGTAAGGTTAAGGGGAAATGGTCACTCTAACACTACTAGGAAATGAGTACAAGGGATGGTAGTTGGGAAAGACCCTACACTGACCCTAACTTCAGGCTGACAGGGCCAGCCTGTAAGGTCAAGGGATTAGATGTCTCACAGCACAGTTTTCTACTGATCCAACAATGTTCAGATGTCCAGGTATCTTAGTAAGTAAATCCAAAGGGTAAAGTCAAGGAGCTAAACTGCTTTGATGTGTCCACCAACCAAACCAGATTTCACTGCTCCCCTTGAACTTTCCTAGGGTAGATGGGTTTTACAGGAGACCAATACTTTCTCGACTCTTCACCTCCAACAGCTAAGGAAAAGCTCCTAACTGTCAGCAGTTGCATCCTCTCTGTGATATCCCTTGCTGAATTCCAAGTTTGGAATCTTTGGAATGACAGCTCCTGTCAGCCTGCCTGGCTAAATTTGCTTTCCTATTTCCCTATTACAGATGTTCATCAGTTTCGGCAAGGTTGAATAAATTGTGGTCTATGATGGTTATACGCTGTGCTATAAGAAGTAATGGGCAAGATGATTTCACCAAAACCTGGAAAGACTTACATGGACTGAGGTAGAATGAAGTGAGCAGAACCAGAACACCTAAACAGCAATATTATGGAAGTATAATTGTGAATGATTTAGGTATTCTCAGCAATAATATGATCCAAGATATCTCCAAAAGACTCATATTGAAAAATGCGATCTGCCTCCACAGAAAGAATTGATAGAATCTGAATTCAAACCAAAACATATTATATTTTATTTTCTTCATTTTTTGTTAGTATTATTGTTTGAGTAATATTATGGAAACAACCTTTTACATGATTGCTTACAATCTAAAGGGAGGAAGGAAAGCAGGGAGGCAGAGAACAGGGAACTCAATATTTTAAATTAATAAAGAATGTTAAGAATTGTTTCTTACATATAATTGGGGGAAATAAAACATTATTGCAAAAAGAATATGTCAGAATATTGCCCAAACATTTGATTATTTCTTGCTTATATTTCAAATTCATATTTACGAACAGAGTAGATAGCAATCCAAGGTATCTAGACATTAGCAAAGAAACAAAGAATTACATTCCAACATGTCATCAAAGGGTTGATATTAATTACTTTGATTTGAAAATAAAGGAGCCAGTTTACTCATCTGTTAATTTGCATCATTTGTACAATGGAGTAAACATTCCTCTATCCAAAAAAAATTAATCACTAAATTGAAATAAAAAAGGAATCAGGATTATTCACAATTCTTATCCTTAACAATTCAAGACCAAGCTCATGTGCTCACAAAAACTTTTCCCAAATTGTTAGTGTCCATTTCTATTGTTTCCTCCAAATCTGCTAGTAGAATATAAGCTCTTTGAGAGTTAGAGATTGTTTCATTTTTTGGAGGGTATAGGGAAATTGGGGTATTTCTAGCCATCCACATAGTAGGCACTAAATCAGTGCTTGTTAAATTGAAATGAATCAAACTCAAACTTTAAAATGATAACACCATTTTTTTTTTGCATAGCTGACATTATAAATCTTTTCTCCTTACTTCTAATGTAAGGTGTACTGCGAGATATTTAAGATATGTTTATGATATTTTTAAAATTATAAATATATTTATAACAAACAGTAGTTTAGTGATGAAAGAGATGGAAAATGTTTTGCATTTAAGAGATTTATATTTATGGTCATATCATGAATGATATTGCTACCATAACAAACATATTGATGTCTAATAGCAATAGGAAAATAACTCTTTTAATATGCATTGCTTAAATATATATATGAAGAAAAATAGCTTTCATATGGATTTTGCATTATTTTGGAGAGAAAATTATCTGATGTATAGATGTAAGGATTCAAATCTCTTTGTCAACAATGTGAAGTGATGCTACTTTTATGAGAGCAGTTATAGTTTATAAAGAGGCAGAGATTTTTATTTATTAAAAACTTGCAAAATATAATTGCAAAGAAATAGTAAGGCACCACACTGATAGAGGAATGTGTTGAAGCCCTCAGAAAGCTGCAAAGTAAGATGATATGTTAGTTAATTTGCATATGTATATTTTATGATTAAGAGAGTGGAACTAAAAAAATAAGAAAAATCATGCTCATTTAGATACTGAACTATGATTTTTTTAGATTAAATTCAATAGAAGAAATTTTGGGAATTGTGACTTCAAGTAAAATTATTCCCTCAGAGTCTTTCACTAAAATCTGGAGTCTTTCACTAAAATCAAAGGAATTAGTGAAAGAGGAAATGCATGGCACATGAGGGACCCTAAAAAACTTTCTTTTACAAGCAAATACAATTAGAAACACAATTAATAGAAATCAATAACCATACTTCAGCTCAGTGATTCCTGATTCCCTGAAATGTTGATTTCATTGGCCAAGAGCTCTAGTGACAGCTATTTCCCTTTAAAACCAACAAAAATTGAAGAAAGATCAATCTTTTCATAAGGGATTGGTGATGATTCTCAGGTCTATTTTTCTAGCCATAACTTCATTCCTAAATCTTCGACTTCACGTGTATTTCTGCTTATTAGACACCTTGAATGGAATGTCCTATAGACATCTTACATATCAAATATCCAAATTTGAACTCATTATCTTTCCTTCCAAATCTTTCTTTTATACAAAGCTCCTGAATACTCGTAAGGGAATGACCATCCTCCTAGGTTCTCAAAATAAGGCTTTCAAACTAGCTACCATTATTAATTTCTCATTCTCATTCACTCCATATATCCAGTCTATTGCTATATCCTATGAATTCTAACTTTGCAAACATAAACTTCCCTTTTTCTCTAAAATAACTACAGGTAGCAGTTAGGTGGTTCAGTGGATTGTGAACCAGGCCCAGAGACAGAAGGTTCAAATCTGACTTTGGGGACTTCCTAGCAGTATTACCCTTGGCAAGTCATTTGATCTCCATTGCCTAACCCTTACCACTTTTCTGCCTTGGAGCCAATATGCAATATTGATTCTAAGATAAAAGGTAATTGTTTAAAAAATAAAATAAAATAAAATACCTACAATCTTGAGTAGGCCCTCTTTGCTTCACACTTGGCTGGTATTGTAATAGATATTCTAGTTGGTCTCACTGGGTCAAGTGTCTCTTCATTCCAATACCCTTTATTCCAATGATGAGGTAATCTTCCTAAAAGTCAGACTATTCAATAAATATTCAACAAATCACATGGATTCCTATTACTTTGGATAAAATGTAAAATTTTTTTGTTTTTTCTTTAAATCTCTACTTAGCTTTGTCTCTTCCTACTTTTCAGATCTTAAACTTTATGCCCTTCTGTGTGTGCACTGTATGTTATAGCAACACTAGCTTCTTTAATATTCCTAGCATTCAACCCTCAATCTCCTGACTCTCTTTCATTACCTTTCTCTGACACCAGAATATTCTTCCTCTTTATTTATGTCTCTCAGACTCCATAATTTCCTTCAAGCATCAGTTCAAATTCTACCTTCTATAAGAAATCTTTCTCAGTTTAGCTCAATGCTTGTGACTTGCCTCTGAAATTACATCTACATTGTATATTTTGTAGGTATGTATATGTTTACTTGTTGACTCCCCCATTAATTTGTGAACAGATGCTTGGGGCAAGCATCTGGTATATAGTAAGAGATTAATAAAATTATTTGATTCAGTTTGATTCTTTTGTCACCTCTGGTTTAAGAAGAAAGAGCATAGAGCAGTGATGCATAGACCTTTTAAATATGGAGTGCCAGGCTCTGTCCCTACCCCAAGGCCAAATGCTGTGCCCACTCACCCCTCCAAGGCCATGTCCCATGCCCCACTCCCATACCAAGTGCTGGGCATGGCACTCTCCCCATTTTACCTTACAGAGGGGAATGCGAGTGGGTGGAGGAGTGAGTGAATTAAGGAATATCCTCAGTGAGCATAGAGAGGATCTCTGATCACTCCTCTCTACTCCAGATCTGCTGTCTGTGAATCACCTACCTTACCTACTGTGCACTCCCATTGGGCTGCTGGGCAGAGGGGTGGGTCATGTGAAAAAGTGTCATCAGGTTCAGTGTAGAGGGGGAGGGGAGCAACTCCATCTGAGTCCCTCTGTCTTTCTAGTAATGAACTGAGAGGGGTGGCAGCATGCTCACAGAGGGAGCTCTAAGTGCCATTTTTGGTACCCATGCTATAGATTCATCATCACTGGCATAGAGGGTTTTGTAGGTTCTTTGGTAAATTCTGGTGAGTTAGCTTTAAGAGTCAACTTGAACTGTGTTCCAATGAATTACATTCTGATTGGCCAATGTAAAGTTCAAATGAGTGAAAAATTGATTGGGCTTGTCTGCATAACCCAGAGATATCTGGCTCAATGAGCTTTTCAGTTCTCTCGATTAAAGAGAATTGTTATTCATATGATGAATGAACACTTTTTAAATGCCCTTTTAAGGATGGTGATTAATTGTAAGCTCTATAGAGAAGGTTATAGAGAAGAGGAAGTGATTTTCTCAGTTTCAGTGGTGATGAACATTCAAGCATCAGAGAAACCATTTTATATAATGTTAATATTTGTGAATGGATTGGTAACATTTAAGATCCTGTAAATTTGTGAGCCACCCTAAGATTTTTAAGTGTAAAGTTGAGAAGACCTTGTACCACTTCCAACTACATTACCCAAACTCCCTTTCACCATACCCATAATTCCTTAAGCTCTTTTCCTATTGGCTGTTGGTTTTTGAGGGCTATATTGAAAGGGAGTTTTTGGCATGGTCACAGGGCTTTTTGCACTGGAGGCAATGTGGTGAAGGGTGAGGACTCTTTCCCTGTGTTTTAATAAATCCTTAAAAATATCATACTTTGGAGGCATTGAATATTAATTTTAAAACTTACAGTCTGGCAACATGAAGGGACCTCTAGCCTCAGATACCCTGTGGAAATAGTTCCCAGTTGGGGCTTCCCAGCCGTGCCCTGCCCCTCCTGCCCCTGCAGCTGAGTTTTCTGCTGTTTTAAAACCTTTGCTGGCCTGCTGCCTCCTACCTCTTCCTCAATCTGTGCCTTTCCCTTCCAGGCATCTCTCACATGCCTTCCCACCCTCTCGACACTTGCGCTGGGCCACCCCAGCTGCAGCCTCTCTTCCCTCCTTGCAC
Organism: Gracilinanus agilis; assembly: GCF_016433145.1. Lineage (NCBI taxonomy): Eukaryota > Metazoa > Chordata > Mammalia > Didelphimorphia > Didelphidae > Gracilinanus > Gracilinanus agilis. The sequence continues at coordinate 598,044,400 of NC_058131.1, forward strand.
TGCCTCTGAGCCCCAGTTTCAGCTGCTGGCACTGAGTTTGAGAGGCATCAGCTGTCCTCAGCTGGCTTCCACAGCCACAGCAGTGGTCACGGACCACCCCTTGATGCCCCACTGCAACCCCCATCACTCAAATCCCCTGAATCAGCTGCTGCCTCCTGGTGCCTTCCACATGCTTTCCCCTTTTCCTTTGGCTGCTGGCTCCTCCCCAGCTGAAGCTGCAGCCACAGACAAAGTTGTACCACTATGGCCAGGGCTGCCAGACTGGGTTTGAAAGCCTCAGGCTGCCTTCAGCCCCAATCCACAGCCAGCACCAGGCTTAAGGTGCTTCACCTGCTATTGCTCACTACTTGAGCCTCTTTGGTACCATCCGGCTGGCCTGTCTACTGCTTTTGTGACTGGTAAGCTTTAAAGCACCCCCCAGCCCCTAGCCCCTGCACCAGAAAGAGCCTTTAGGACTAATAACAGATCTAGAAATATGGATCAGGCAATGGATAACTCATACTAAACGACTCCAGAGCAGTATATCTTGAATGGAGCTTGACCCCGAACCATGCAGGGTGCTACTGCCCCTCAAGGAGGAGCCCAAGGACCTACCCAAAGATTATGAAGGTGTACAGGCCATCCACTCCCCCCACCCCATACTGATGAGCCCTATGTAACATTAAAGGTTGGTAACACCTATTATAACTGTCCTTTGGACACTGGAGCTTCCAAATCTGTATTGAAGAGTACTCCAGACCCATATTGCAGTTCCATAGGATCAATAAGTGTAGTAGGGTTATCAGGGAAACCCCAAATGGTTCCAAAACTCTCCCCTAGAACAGTGTCTGTAGGACCCCTAAATGTTGAGCACTTTTTTCTCTGATGCCTGGCTCCCTAATAAATTTGCTGGGGAGAGATCTTTTATGCAAGCTTAGAGCCACAATAAATTGCTATCCAGATGGTTCTATGTCACTGGAATTGCCTGAGGAATCTTTAACTTTGTTCCCTGCACTTCTTTCAGATAGTCAGGTGATGAAGGAGTCTCCCACTTTTAAAATCCCAATAGATATACCTGAGTCTCTCTGGACCACATCGCCTTCTGATGTTCACCTACTTAAATAAGCTGTCCCTGTCCAAGTTAAAATCAAATCTAGCCCACCTCCTTCCATTCTTCAGTATCCTCTCTTGAGGGAGGCAATAGAGGCCATTACTACAGTGATAAATTCACTAATTGACCAAGGCATCATAATTCCCTGTAAATCTGAATACAATATGCCAATCCTGCCTGTTAAAAAGCCAAAATTGGGTCCCAATGGCAAGCATCTCTATCGATTTTTCTAGGATTTGAGGGCTGTGAATAAAGAGGCACTGTAGTTTCCACTATAAATACTATCATTTCTTCTATTCCTAGCACAGCTACATACTTTACAGAAGTAGACATGTGATCAGCCTTCTTTTCCATACCTATAGATGAAGATTTCAGGCATATCTTTGATTTTGCCTGGAAAGGTTCTCAGTGGACCTGGGCTCGTTTGCCTCAAGGGTTCGTAGATAGCCCTACATTGTTCATACAATTCTTAATTGCTGATACAGATGCCATTAAATTTAAATACAGCTGTTTAATCCAATATATGGATGATTTGCTCTTGGCCTTACCAAATGCTGAGGCATGCCAAGAGGATACCAAGCATCTCCTTTTGAGCAACATAAGAGAGGCCACAAGGTCTCCAAAGATAAAGTGCAGTGGTGTATCCTAAATGTGCTATATTTAGGTTTTATTTTAACTGCTGGGTCCCATTTAATTTCTCCAAAACATATTGAAAATATCCAAAACTTAAGTGATCCTACTACTAAAAAACAATTGAGGGCAATACTTGGAACAACAGGATTTTGTCAGCAGTGGATCCCTTGCTATAGGGAAATCACTAAGCCCCTTGTAGCACTCACAAAAAACACGATCCCCAAACCACTTAAATTGGGAAAGGAACATTGAACAGCTCTTTCAAATTTAAAACATGCTATCCTCTGTGTCCCTGCTCTAGGCATCCCAAATTATGACAAACCATTTACTTTATATGTCCATGAAAGGAAAGGTGTTCTAACTCAACTTTTGGGACCTGATCAATGCCCAGTAGCCTATTATTCAACCCAGTTGGACCAAGTAGCTGAAGGAGCATTATCATGCCTTAGAAGAGTAGGCCACAGCTTTATTAGTGACTAAATCTGCTGATCTAGTACTAGGATGCCCTCTGACCATAATGTGCCTGCACGAGGTTGAGGCATTGTTATTAAGACATAGGACTCAGGCATTTATTGACCAAAGGATTACAAGATACGAGATAACCCTATTAAATAATGAACATATCACATTATAAGTCTGTGGAGGGGGCAGCTGGGTAGCTCAGTGGATTGAGAGTCAGGCCTAGAGATGGGAGGTCCTAGGTTCAAATCTGGCCTCAGACACTTCCCAGCTGTGTGACCCTGGGCAAGTCACTTGACCCTCATTGCCCACCCTTACCACTCTTCTGCCTAGGAGCCAATACACAGAAGTTAAGGGTTTAAAAATGTAAAAAAAAAAGTCTGTGGAGCTCTTAATCCTGCAACTTTGCTCCCTAATTTGCCAACTTCCAGAGAACCTTACATGATTTTACATCTTTAGGGTCCACTGTTGATAAACCTCATAATGATTTACTGGACACCTCTTGGTTAATCCAGATTTAATATTATTTACAGATGGTTCTTTTTTGAGAGATGGTGTGCACTATACAAGAGCTGCAGTAGTTACAGAATTGGATACTCAATGGTCAGCTTCTTTACCCTCACATGTAAGTGCACAAGGTGCATAACTCACAGCTTTGAAACAGGCCTGTATCTTTGCACAGAATAAAAGAGTCACAATTTACACAAACTCCCTTTATGCATTTGGCATATGTCATGTTGTTGGCATGTTATGGCTTCAAAGGAGATTCTTAACATCAGCTAGAAAATGTTTTGCCAGTGCACTGAATTTCTTTCTACCATCCAGCTCCCTGAAGCCGTAGGTGTTATTCACTGCTCTGCACACAGGTGGCCCTAACCCTGTCTCTAGGGAAAATGGTCCATCAGACGCTGCAGTCAAACTAGCAGCCTTAGAAGGACCCGAGTTAATTATTCCAATAACAATTACTGATAATTCATATCTATTCCTTTCCTATAGTAACAATGGAAGCAGAGATATAAAGCAAAACAGAGAAATGGAGTATGAATGTCATCTTAAGGGAAACCCTTTCTCCCTAGGGCTTTCTATAACCAAATTTGTCATTCCATCCATAAACATGGTTATTTCGGCACCCAAGGCATTGCAGACTCTGTTAAAAGAGTATGGATAGCACCTGAAATAACTACAATTGTCTCCAAAATATGTACAGCTTGTCCCACCTGCCAGTCCTTTAATCAGCACATTCTATGCAAAGACTTGATCCTGTGTGAAACTCAAGGTTGTGATGTTTAGCATATATTAAGATGTAGGACTTCCTTGTACCATACTCTATATCAAGTACTCAACATCGATTCTTCTGCCTCTATTATCTCTGAAAGTGAAGAAAAGGATTGCACCAGGAAATGCTATTTCCCATTTGTCTCGAGATCTAGTCTCTTTTTTTCTATTTCTTTCATGATGTGACAACTTACTGTAGTCCAGACTGCTAAATTGGGTTAGTGAGTGATTGTTGTTGCAAAGCTTATGGGACATGGATTGCTACAAAAACCTGTTGTGATTTGTGAATTGTTTCTTTTTCTTTTTCCTAGAATTTTTTCCTTTCTTCATATTTTTTAATATCATATATTTCCCTCAGAGGTTATTTTCATTTTTTCCTTTTTATTTTTCTTTGGATTTTCTGATGTTTTTGATAATTGATTCATATACCTTATGCCTTGACAATGTATTCCTGTTTGATTTCCATGTTTACCCTGTACTTTCCTCAGGGAGGAATGTAAAGTTATTCTCCTCAGGGGGGACTATGTTATTGCTGTGAATTTGGACTTGAATTTAACTCTAATTTAGAACAGAAGACTACCTCCCAGAATCCAGAAGGCACTATGAAGATGCCTGCAGAGACCACACACTGCACCAGAAAATCCAGAGTGAACTTCAAGACATGGCAAATTTGAACTTTTGCAGGATTGACCATATTTATTTTGAATTGAAATTTTTATGCCAGAAAGGGGACTGCCCCCTAAATAGCCTCTTGTCAATGCACCAAACATTGGTTTTGTTCTTTCTCCCTTTTATTTCTCTTTTATCTCCAAATTATTGTAAACTTTAATTTGATTATGTTTTCATGATCCATTGGGGAGACTGGTCTCCCAAAGGATCACAGGGGGCAATGTAAAGTTGAAAAGACCTTGTACCACTTTAAACTACATTACCCAAACTCCCTTTCATCATACCCATAATTCCTTAAGTCTTTTCCTATTGGTCATTGGTTTTCGCGGGCAGAATTGAAAGGGAGTTTTTGGAGTGGTCACGGGGCTCTTTGCACCAGAGGTGGTGTGGTGAAGGGTGGGTTGGGACTCTTTACCAGTGTTTTAATAAATCTTTATAAATATCATACTTTGGAGGCATTGAATATTAATTTTGAAACTTACATAATTTGGTTACACAAGATTTGTAAATTACTCTAAGCACATGAGTTTCCTCCCTCACGTATGTTTCCCTGCCAAGTTCCTGAAAGGGTATGCCCATTCTCCATCATAGATATTAGTATATTGGCAGAGGGTGATTTAGTTTTATATGTGTTTTGCTCCCCATTTTGAAAAAGTTATGTATATGTTTAAATATGTATTTAAATGATCATTTATTTTAAAATTGTCAATAATTATGTTTGAGCTATAAAAAGTTAAGACCAAAAGGAGCTGGATGTATGGGTAGAAAAATATTTGTTGAGGGTTCAAGAGCTAAAGTGGTTATAATAATAATAATATCTAGCCTTTATATACTGTAGCCTTTATTTACTATAACATATGCAAAGTACTTTGTAAATATCATATCATTTATCCTCACAACCCTGTGAAGTAGGTATTGTCTTTACACTCATTTTACAGACAAGGAAAGTGAAGCAGATAAGATTTGCCAAGGACCATATGGTTTACTTGAATGATCATTTTGGTCATAAAGCTAGTCTGAAGCTATATTTGATCTCAGGTCTTCCTAAGGCTAGGTCCCATACTCTATTTATTGTGTCACTTAGCTATGTTTAATTAAGGGAAGTATATTTCCCTATAATAGGGTTGAAGAAAGAACCCTGAGTTAGTTTGATCATTATTGTGTGGCAGTAGTCTATTTATGGGAATTTAGATTTGTTATAGGAGATATGTAGCTGAGATCTGAGAACAAAGTGGAGTGTCCCATATACAGGTGAGTGATGTGATGCTCTGACATAATTTGAAGTTTGACTATATTCCATTATAATATCTAAACCTGGTTATGCTTACTTCTAGTATAATACTAGCAAAAGGATAGCATATTCAAATGGAAGAATTTCAGATTTGGATCCAGAAGACATGGCTTAAAATCATGGCTTTGTAATATAAATGCACATGGGAACTTAAGCAAATCACTATCTCTTGACCCTCATCCTGTAAAATGAGGAATTTGAAGTAAATTACTTTTGTGATCCCTTTCATATCTAAAAATAACATTGCTGGGTCCATATAAACACAAATTTGTTAGAAACAGACATATAACAAGTATAATAATTGCTTTTCTTTCTTTCTTTTTTTTTTGGTAATCTATCTTTCACTAACAGAAATAATGTACTACAATATGACAAAAATAAAGTGGTGACAGTGATGAAGCCTGGTTATGCATTCATAACTGAGCCAGTGGTCTATGAAACATACATATATAAACATCAAATTCTTAAATAGATGACAGCTTTTAAAGAAAATTCTTAATTGATAATTCATCATCATTTCTACTCTTTTTTCCCTTTCACCTTCCTCACTCATCATTCAGCCATCACTCTCAAATTTTATTTTGTACCATATAAGAAACATGAAAACAAAATATTAAAGAAAAGGAATTCTTCTTAAATTTTAATCTTCCTGTTATTGATATTAAGAAAAAAAACATTCCTATTGAAGTCATTTCATAAAGTCCTAGAACTAAAGTTTGTTATTTGCCTTCAAATATGGGCTCTGCCACTTACTGTTTGTGCGACCTTGGGCAAGTCACAATCTCTGGTTGTCCCAATTTTCCTGGATATAATAATAGTACTTTCCTTGCACAGTTTTTGTAAGGGGGAAAAAGTACATTTGTAGTGCACATTACAAACCATAAAATATTATATCATCATCAAAATATTTCAAGACATCAAAATAACTCACCTTTTATCAGGAAAAGAAGTGTATTAGTTTTTACACAATATGAAATAAAGAATAGTGAACTCTCTGCAACAAAAGTTTATAAGCATCATTGGGTCTTGTTACCATACATAGTTTTTAGAATGATATATAGCCCTGTGAATGAAGGGGAATTGTACCACTAGAAGCATAGTTAGTTGTACTAACTGTAGTCTTTAGAAGTAGACTGGTAAAAATGAACTATTCCATAAGTATTTATTAAGTTCCTATTATTGCCAGATATAATACTTAGCAGATATTGGAAAGGGTACTGTCAAACCTGAGTACATATTCCATCATTGCCTTGACCCCCCTGACCTTAATCAAGTTACTTCCTCACTGAGGATTAATTTTATCATCTGTTAAATCAGGAAGTTGAACTAGGTAAACTAAAAGATCTCCTCATTTCTAAATTTAAGATACTATAGTGCCATGAACAAGCATCTTGGTAAAACTGTTCCTTTCAACATTTAAGTTCATTTATCCCATCCTAAAAACTATGTATGGTAAAAAGACTCGATGCTTGTAAACTTTTGTTGCAGAGTTCACCATTCTTTATTTCATATTGTGTAAAAACTAACCCCCCACAGACTGAGTGGGTGCCTCCCCCCCCACCACATGCCATATCCATCCCTCCACATACTGGGTGAACTCACTCGCACTTCTTACTCCACACAGGGGAGGGAGAAAACACTCCCATTGGGTTGCTAAGTGGATGGAGTGAGGAATGTCCTCAGTGAGCATAGAGAGGGGGAGGGGAGTGGCCTGAGCACTCTGCTCCGCTCTAGTTCTGCAACTTGTGAACTGCCCACCTTACCCTCTGTGTACTCCCATTGAGTTGCTGGGCAGTGTGGTGGATGACATGAAAAAATGTCATCAGGGACAATGGAGAGGGAGAAGGGATCATCTTTGCCCAAGTCCCTCTGCCTTTCTAGTAATGAACTCTATTGGGGAGGGGGGAATATGGAGGATGGCCATGTGCCCACAGAGAGTATTCTGCATGCCATCTTTAGCACCCATGCCATAGTTTCACCATCCCTAAACTATGGATATTTGGACTTTAGAAGAGAAAACTAAGAGAGGTATGTAATGTTTGCAAATTGGAAGAAAAATCATACTTGTTAACCATTACTCCTGATTATGCCCTCTGGGGCCAAAAGGGAAAATTTAGCAATGTGGGGAAAAATTTCCTAATACTTAGAGCCATTGGAAAGTATCATAATCTGCCTCAGAAGATGCATGTGCATGAATACAAGGGTGGAGAGATATGTAGGTGGGGAGGGGATTCTCCTTTATTAGAAGATTCTGAACATAGGATATATGATCACTTGTCTAATATATCATAGTGGAGATTCCTTTCAGCTAAGGATTCTACTAGAGAACCATTAATATCCTTTTTAACTCTCAAAGTCTGTGATTCATTACCAATTAGGTTATCTAGGTAGAATAATACACATTTTATGGATAAGGCCATAGGTTCAGAGAAATTTTGATTTGCTAAATGTTACATAAGTAAGAATCACCTGCCGTGGCTGTATTACATTGTGATTCTCCTGCATTTTCTTTTACAGATTAAAAAGAAAATAATCATCTGATCTAAAATTACGTGACTAGATTTTTTTCTCACATTATTCATTTTGTTTCTGTTTTTATTAAGGAGGAACTGACCATGTGTAATAAAAGTCATTAGACACTCTCAAGTATAATGTCCTGTGACATTTCATTGCTGGAAGCTTTCTCTTAACATGACTGACTAAAGGATTGAGACTTTCCTTCCTAGGTAAGATCTTGAAGTAATCCTTTTGTGTCTTATTTTTCTCTGGAGTTGTCTGTCCATATTCCATAGCATTTTTAAGTATAGCACAGAATTGGACAGCTGGATAAAGAGTTCTATAACTAATTTTACTAAACTTTTTTTTTGCTAATTAGAAGGAAGTGCTAATTTACTAGTTAGAACTGAGGTCCTAAACTAATTTCCTAGCCCGAGTACAAACTAGATATGAGTAGACTAAAAATAAATATATTCTCTTGTTATTTCATATAAACTGGATCACAGTTAATAATCCGCTCAGACTTTTACAGACAGTAGCTTCCTATTCCTCCTTTCTCCAGGTTTTTAACTCCTATATCAAATTCTATGTCAAAATTCATACTTCATTACAAATACCTGGGTCTTCACTTGGTATGTCCATCCTAATTCTAACTCAATTGTCAAATAGGGTTTTTGGAGGTCATCATGTCAAACTCTATTGGTTTTACAGGTGAAGAAAATGAAGGCCTGATGAGTTAGGTCACTTACTATGTGTGGGACACATTAGGCAAAAAAAAGAGCTTGGATTTGAACTTAGGATCCTTTACTGCCAAACTTAAATCTGTCCAAAGCAACATGGCTTTTGCCTGATTAGCTTATATACTTCTTTCTTGCTATCATTTCCTAGCTTCTGAAATATGATTAAATTATTTTGTTTTAATTTCCAAGATTACTTTTCTAGCTTCCTTTCATTATACTTTCTTCTTTGCAGCCTAGTACACTTTATTTATTGAAGCCTAGATGTCACAAAGGTATTTTTACCTGTCAGTTCCAACATATAAAAATGAGTCAATTTTAAGCCTAAATTTATATTATATTTTTAATTTCATGATTTGTTGACATAATTTGTGGGAGCAAGATATTCCCCAGGAAAAACAAAATGGAATAGATATCAGCAAAGAGCTTAATATTTAGGGTTTCATCAATAATGATTTTGCAAAACTTAGGGGGAAAACTGAATTTATTAGGAGACCAAAAAAAAGTATATTTAAAAAGTTTTGTATCCTCCAATTTGAGTTCCCACAAATTTCAAATTCATCTGAAAATTGTCAGCATTGTCTTGCCAATTCATTATCATCAACCATATCAAAAATGTTCCATATAACTAATAATTAGAGAAATGTAAAAATGTAAATTAAAACAATGCAGAGATTCTACTTCATACTCCTCAGATGGATAGAAATGGCAGGATTGGAAAATGATAATTGTTAGAGGGGCAAGAGTTTTATAAAAGCTTTAATGCTGGTATAGTTATGAGTAGGTCCTACTTAGATTTTATAGCTGGGCAACCCTCAGGAGTAGTGATGCTGGCCCATATGACAGCCTCTCTATACTGCCACAAGAAAAGCATCTGAGAAATATACTTTGGCTTTATTGATAAATGTTAAGTTCTTCCCTGCTTTCCCTCTACTTTTATTTTCAAGCCATTTGAACATTTATTTAGGGCTTTCTAGGATTATACTAGATGCTACAGATAGGAATGTGAAAATAACATAGTCCCTGCCCTCAAGAAGCTTATATTCTAAGGGAAGGAGACAATATTATGAGATGATTACAGTAAATTTTGAGGAGTGACTGTTAAAGAGTGTTCCAGATAAAGTCCTTCAAGAGAATTTTGGGAGGATAAGAATTTCCAGTTTTTGTATGGTATAAAGTCAGGATTTAGAAAGGAGAGGTGAGATTTAGCCTTGAAGAATAATGAGTATAATGTAATAACCATGAGATGAAATTAGGCTTATTTTGACATTATCATTACTAATACTTGCAATAATATTTCAGAATTTTTTCCATCTCCTTATTGTCAGAACTTCCAATGGGGAAACAAATTGAAATTTTATGCCCTAATAGATGACATTTGGGAGTTATGAGTGGATAACAGCGTCATGCAGTGGCCAATCCTTTGATTATAATTTTGTACAAATTTCATTTTATTGGTACCCAGATGATAAACCCACAGTCCATCCATCTGTCTCCCAAATTTTTCAGTTTGGTAAAACCTACCAGTAGTCATCAGTAAACATTGATTTTGGGAGAAGAATACCTTAGAGACAATCAAATGAGGCAAGAGTGAGTAAGAGACTTATTCAAGGACATAGAAACAGTCAGTAGCATAGAAATGATTCAAAGCCAGGTACTCTGTCCCAAATACAATGTTATTCTAAAACTCGGTGTCTCATTATGCCATGATGGAAAAATATAAGTAGATCTTAAATTGACATGGATTAATAATATACTCTTTCAAGCATCTTTGACTTTTTTTCTATAGGATCCTTCTAAGTCTTCTCTTCTTTAAATATTACTTTAAAACTTTCCTCCATTTCCCCCCACTAGCTTATAACTAACTTTCTCTTTCTCATCCTTAGTGATATGATGGATGAAAAATGCTACATAAAAATAAATTGGATGGTATTCTCCTTCTATTATCCATGATTCCTTGATCCTCCAACAGTTTTTAATAAACATTTGAATTATTTACAGTAATCTACAAAGGCATTTTAATAGTGCATATGGTAGAGAGAAGAGAATGAAAAATGTCTTTGTTTCACTCTGACGGGGCCAATGAACCATGACTCAAATGATTGCCTGCCTCATTTGTAATTATTCATGGCAAAGATCTTCATTCAGTGACAGAAATTTACCAGCTCTGGGTCCTAGTGATTATGAAAGTGTGAGAGTTATTCTCCAAGATTTCAGAAGAGGACAAATTATGTTACATTCAAACTTTGAGACAGACTTCAGCAAAGCAAAAACCAGAAACTGCCAACCTTTAACTGCTTGTAATGTCATGTCCACAGGGCTAGCAGGCATGACTTTTCAGGCTATGTCTATACCCAGCCAACAAAGACAGACTATGGTGAGCTATATCTAATCTGTCTTCACAATCAATAGCCTTCGCAACAGCTAAATCAATCGTGAGGCAATTTGCCTCAGTCAGGAATTCACCCTCGCTGCAGTGTGGCCTTTTCACATGTGTGGATGGAGCATCTATCAGTTATGCAAGCAAAGAGAAGTCTTCTTAGAAATCAGATCAATTACACAGTTGTATTGAATACTGTGTAAACAATCAAAGGGATGGAAATTCAGGCATCTTGATGTGGATGAGAAAAGGAAGTCATATATCTCTAAGTCCACTTGTAAAATAATTTTGTCTCAAAAGTCAAGTCACAAGTATTTATTAAGTGCCTATTTTACACCAGAAACTAAGCACTACACATATAAATAGAGACAAACTTATAGTCCTTGCCTTCAAGGGACTCCTTCTAATGAAGGAGACTTCATGCAAGGAAATAAGAGATATAAATAGGACATAATTTCAGAAGTAAGGCATTATCATTAAGGGAAATCTGGAAAGATTATTTGCCCAATTTAGGACATGGGCTGAAACTTGAAGGAAGCTCCAGTAAATGGAGATCAGAAGGGAAAGAATTTGAAGAATGTCTGCTGTTCTATGTAATAGCTTAGTTACTAAATCTACTTCTACTTTATCATGGAGCATGTAGGCCTTGAACAATTGTTGAGATGGCAATACGAGAATTTGAACTGGACGACTTATAGAGAGGTAATAGAATTGCTGTCAAACACTAATTTGATCAGTCATATAATCTGCCCCTAGAAACTAATTGAGAAAGCAGCCTCAAGGGAAAAACAACATCAACAAACAACAAAACTCATTTATATCAAATGAATACTGGTGAAAACTAATAATCTATATGAATATACAAATGTTTGTGTGTATACATACATATGTTATAGCATAAGTAAATAAATATATATGTATGTGTTTATACTTTAAGCTGTCTAATTGTGTTCATGTGTGTTATATTCATTAGTTAATTTCCAACAATGGCCACTTGATATAAATGTATTTTTTTTTGTTTTTCCTTCAAGGCAATCAATTGCTAGAGCAGAAAATATGGCTGAACATATACTTATATATATGTGCATACATACATATACACACATATGCATAAATGCATAAACACAGATACATAGCTAACGTGGAACAATTTTTCATTAAAACAACCATTAGAATCAGTAGATGTGAAGATACATTGTGGGAAGATAGCAGAGTAGGGTTTGAAGTTTTCTTGTTCCCCTAATACCTTCTCTCAAACAATCAGAAATAACTCTACAGAATCAAAGCTAAAAGCATTAAAAACAGACTAGAGCCCAGAGTGAGGCTGAACAGCCCAGGAAAACTGGGGAGAAAGGTTTCTGACTTTCCTGGCCTCAGTCTCACCTCCATAGACCTTGGGGGCAGGAACAGAGTAAACAAAGTGGCATAAATGAAGTAAACCCTGGGGGCAGGATTAGCAACCTCACCTTATTTGCCTTCATCCCCTATGACATCATTGGAATCTTCAGCTCTGGGAGTGATTATGTCCATTGTGTCCAGAATTCTGAAGACTCCCCCACTGGCTTACAAATGAGATTAAAGGAGGGGGCACCTTGAAGTTTGCAGGTGCCTGGCTGTGGGCAAGAGTTCATGCCTTGCTGTTAGCAAACAAGGGACTTGGAGGCTAGAGGAACACAAACTATAAACTTGCCTGGTTGAGACAGTAGGAGTGGAAGAGTGAGGAAAGATCCTTAATCAGGGAGTATGATTAATGAGTGATTGGAATCACATCAGTTGTAGTTCCTCCCAGAAAATTGGAGTCCCTGCCCATTGCCACAGAGGAAGTATACTGGTAGTTTTCAGTAGCAGTGACAGAAATACTCACTGGTCAATCATGAATAGGGTTTGAGTGGAGGACCTGGGATTATATCAGACCCTGGAATATCAAATAGGTAAAAACACACATACACACACAAATTCCTAAAACCCGAAGTAATATCCCCTAGCACAATAAGAACACCAAAAGCCCAGTAAAAAGTTAATAATTACATTTATTGGCCTTGTTGCTAAAACTAATTTTTTTCTATGAGGTACCTCTATTATCACCTTTTGCCATAATGGGTTATCCTCTTTTGGTCTCTTATCAATATCTTTTTTAAATATTGTGTTCAGAACTGCTTATAACTTTGCAGATATAATCTAATGAGTTCAAAATCTAGGTGATTCATAGGCTATTGCCTCTTTATTTGTAGACATAGCTCTCTTGTGTAGCTTTTTTTCAAAGTTTTTATGGAAATTTTTTATTTAATTGATTAATTTAGAATATTTTTCCATAGTTAAAAGATTCATGTTCTTTCCCTCCCCTCACCCCAACTCTCTCCCATAGCTGAAGTGCAATTCCACTGGGTTTTACATATGTCCCTGATCAACACCTATTTCTATATTATTGATATTTTCACTAGGGTGATTGTTTAGGTTCAATATCCCCAATCATATCCCCATCAACCCATGTGGTCAAACAGTTGTTTATATTCTGTGTTTCTACTCCCAGAGTTCTTCCTCTGAATGTGGATAGTGTTCTTTCTCATCAGTCCCTCAGAATTGTCCTGTATCATTGCATTGCTGCTAGTAGAGAAGTCCATTACATTGGATTGTACCATAGTGTATCAGTCTCTGTGTATAATGTTCTCCTAGTTCTGTCCCTTTCATTTTGCATCAATTCCTGGAGGTCATTCCAGTTCACATGGAATTCCTCCAATTCATTATTCCTTTGAGCACAATAGTAGTCCATCATCAACAGATTCCAAAGTTTGTTTAGCCATTCCCCTAAAAATATATAAAAATGGGCAAGTAAAGGATAAAGACCCTAACTATTGATAATTATAATAGGGACAGAGAAGTTTAGGGATCAAACTCAGAGGATAATGAAATAAAAATACCTATTTCAAAAAGAGTAAATAAATACAATAAATAGCTGCAAACTCAAAAAAGATCTCTTGGAAAAGCTTTAAAAAGACATCAAAAAACAAATGAGAGAGGTGGAGGAAAAATTAGGAAAAAATAAGGGCATTGCAAGAAAATCAAGAAAATAATGAAAGATTACCTAAATGGAAAAAGAGATCCAGAAACCCATAGAAAAAAATAATGTATTACGAACTAGAATTGGAGAAAAAGAACCTAACAATTTCCTAAGACAACAAGAAATGAAAAAGCAAAATCAAAAGAATGAAATAAAAGAAAAGAATATGAAATATCACTAAAACAACTACCCAGGAAAATGCATCAATTAAAGAAAATATGAGAATAGATAGACTCCCAGAAAGTTATGATCATAAAAAAGAGTTTAGATATCATATTGCAGGAAATCATCAAGGAAAACTATAAAGAAATTCTACAATTGGAGGGTAAAATACAAATAGAAAGAATGTATCAATCACCACTTCTAAGAGACCAAAAGATGAAAATTACAGGAACATCATTGCTAAGTTCCATAGCTCTCAAGTTAGGGAGAAAATATTATAAAAACATTTCATATTCTGTAGAGATACAATCAGAATAACACAATGCCTAGCACCTGCAACATTAAAAAAACTGATATGGAACACAATATTTTATGGAGCAAAAGAACTAAACTTGAAATAAAGAAAAACATATCCAAGAAGGATGAACATAGTAATAAAATGTTTTAAAAATGGATATTTAACAAACTAAAGGATTTTCAACTATTCTTAGGGGAAAACCCAAAACTCAGCAGAAAACTTAATCTATAAGAAACACACAAAGATAATGAAAAATTAATCATAAATAACCCCAAAGGTCAAATTGTTTGAATCCTTCATAGGGAAATGTGATCTCTGGCTCCTGGTAATGGCATCAATGCTTGGGGATTTTGATGGGGCATGTAGAAAGGGAAGACATAAGATCAAGGTGAATGTAATGGATTGATAGTGATAATGGAATAGACCAGGGTGGTAGGGTAGAAGGGCTATCTATAATGCAGTAGGAATGAGTAGAGGAATTGCTATGGAGAAGGGAAGGAAGGAGTAGGGAGCTGGTAGTACTAGAAGTGTAAAAGTGGAATTTGGGAGATGCCATCTAAAAGTATATATATTTTCTATGGACATGTGGAAATTATCAAACTACATTTCCCGTGGTCCAACGGGTTTCCGTTTCCGGTTCTTTGGGCATGGGGATGCCTACGTCTCCACACAGAGCAGTTTAAATCTCCTGGGTTAGGGGGGAGTGGTCTCTTGGCCAGCAGACTCAGGAAGAGACGCGAGGTAATAATGGCTGGAGCGGCAGTTTTGAATTCTTATAAGCTCATGGTCTAATGACTTTATCAGCATGGCTTTAATTAAAATACTAATTTATATTATTTTAGCAGCCTTCATTATTTTTAATCTTAATAGTACACATCTAGAGATTGGAGGCTAAAGTGAGGGGATGAGTATAATCAAGAAGTAAGAGAGCATTGTGGGTGAGGGATAAGAAGAGATTTTGAAAATGTGGAAAGAATAAGAATTAAAAGGTAAGGGGGAATTGATAGGGGGTAACCATTGGAAAGTTAAGCCAATTTTGAACTAGGTGGTATAAGCTAGAAGGCAAAAGGGGGTTCAGACTTTAGAACCCCAAGAGGCTCAGGACATTTAGGAGCAGTTATAACTGGACTATTTAAGGGGGAGATTCCCAGGCAGAGGAAGCTTGTTCTGGGTTTTGGGATTTAGGGTGGTGGATGGTCTGTGCAAGACACTCATTGAACCTTAGCTACTCCCTATAGCAGAAGCTCCATAAGTCTTTCCCTGTATTCAAATACCAACTGTTCCAGTATGTCCCCACATGACCTGGTTCCTTCTGCTGCTATAAAATTTAACTAACAGTAACTGAGATTAAATGTCATCCCTGAATATCTAAAAGCAACATCTGTCAATATCCTGCCAAAGTTTGCTTATTTGTTTATTTAGGTATTTGAGCTATAGGATAGGAAGAGAGAGGAAAAACTGTGAAGAGGCCTTGCCCTGTCTGGGTGAGGCCTGCCACAGACTCAACTTGATTAGATAACAGAGACCTCCCCTGCCCATTTTCCTCACCTTCATTCCTTTTCCCAATATAACTTCCTTTACTAATTAAAGGTTACTCTACAGTTCAAATAGCCTCTGATTCCACAAGTGGGGTACACCATAACATCATCACTCATCCTCATAGAATCATCCATTACATCAAGGGCTAGTAGTTAGAAGTGGCCTTAAATAGTGGGGGTCCTGTTGTTTTTAATACAAATCCTTCTGTGTGGATTTCACCCATCAGCCTGCAAAATACCTTCTAGTTGAAGAACTCCTCTCAACTAAATCATCAATTTGAGAGAGAATTAGATTAAATCCTTTCAGTGAAGCAACTGACTAGCCTTTCCCCAGTAAGCACAGCTTGATCAGCCTCTTTTGGAGAGTTAACTGCCACTGGCCTAAGAAATACCCATCCCCCCACAGGAGGCTTGAGTGGCTGCAGTTCCACCTGCTGCTTGCTTGGTCCTTACAGAGGACAAGTGGAGAGGAAAAAGTAGAATTTTTGGGAAGGGGTAAGAATTGGAGAGGTATTGGTCAAAGGAAATTGGTATCTGAGGAAGGGTACAGTGGAAAGAAAGGAAGAGGGGAACAAATAGTGAGAAGGAATAGAATAGATGGAAATGCACAGCCAGTATCTATGACATTAAGAGTAAATAGAATGAATTCACCCTTGGAAAAAAGGGATAAAAATGAGACACACAGAATGAAGGTGAAGGGCTGGAACAGAATATATCATGCCTTAGCTGACTCAAAGAAGGCTATGGTAGTAGTCATGACTTCTGGCATATTCAAGGCTAAAATGGATATAACTGGAAGGATGAATAGGATAACTCCCTTATGTTGGGGGCACTATGATTGAGGAAGTATTATCAATATTGGACCTGTATGCACAAAATATTATAACATCCATATTTTAAAAGGAAAAACTTAATGAGATACAGGTGCAAAGAGATAGCAAAATGACAATAGAGAAAGCTTTAAATTTTTCCCTCTCAGAACTAGATAAATTAAAGCAAAAAATAAATAATAATGAAGTTAAAAAGTGTGAATAGAACTTTAGATAAGTTAAATAAGAGAAATATCTGGAGAGCCCCCCCCCAAGTCCTAAATGAAGTTAGTAGTAGATCTAAGCTGTAAAGAAATATAATGGCAGGCATCTTGGGTCAAGAGTGATAGGCAATTATCTGCTTAGAATGAAAAATGAACTGAGGTGGCATGAGCTTGATGTGAGGCTGGCATGAGTCAGGGCAGTTGAAATTTGCCTATAAAATGAAAAGATCTAAACCCATCTGGGTCTCAGTTTGGAGATATTTGGGCAAGAGTGGAGAAGGGCTTAGGCATAGCTTATTCTCTCTTTACTCAGAAATCAACTCTAGCTTACAGACTGATTCAACTGTATCCCATCAACCTCAGTTCTCTGATTTATTACCAACAAGATCTACAAAGAAATCTATCATCAGCAGGGTCAAGTCTTGATTTAGGGCTGGGCCTATCAGGCCTAGCCAGGCTGTCAGCCAACCAAGATCCTTAATCAATAATAATCAATTGAAGATTCAACAATGAACTATTCAACTTAGATTTACTTAGGTAATACCAATTCCCACTTTTCATCTTTACACAATTCCCCTTTTCCCTAAACTTTTCAACAATTAAACCATCTTTTAAGAAGTCACTTGCCTGTGAGTTCTCAAAGTTCCAGTGGGAGGCTTCAACAAATAGTTAAGATTAAATCCACAGTCAAAATAAGTCATAATTAATTAGTCTTGATAGACCAAACATCCAGGTCTATAGTGTGACAGGTAAAGAATATAGCCACCTTCATCAACTTACTAGGGTTTCAGTTAGGGCAAAGGTCTGCTGTATACCCCAATCAGCTGATTCCTTAGTTCAGGCTGTTAGCTCTGGGTTACTGTTTTCTATCTTGGGATTGGAGTAAGGAGATTCCACATATTCTCTTATTGTACCAGCTATATTTGGGTTTATGTTTTGAGATCACTACTATATCTAGGTGTCCCAGTAGGATCATTCAACACTCTCCAATTAATTCCTTCACAACTCCCAGGATTTACATAACAAAGCCCAAGCATATACTTAATCCAAGTCTAGTTTCAGATGGGACAATAATGGTTTGGAGAGCACAAATAACCTGCAAAAGTCTTACTTTAACATTCATCACATTATGGAGGTAATTCTGCATTCCTGAGAGATTGTAGTACTATAACAAAAGTTCCACTTAGTATGACCAAGCTAAAAAGATTTGGTTTTGGAAAAAGTATGATCCTACCATAAAGCATTGTCTGGTGCCTAAGGACTGATCTAGCTAAATATAGTCCTGGTAATGCCTGTAAAATGAGAACCAGACAAGCTAAATTGATCAAATTAAATTAACATTATGTTGCTAGAGTACCTTGGAGCTGCTTTTTTTAATTAAAAAAGATGGAAATATACATTAAGAGCAGTTAAGCTGTTCATGTTCCAGGAATTGGCTTCCTAGGGTTAGACCCTAAGGGCATTATTAAGGAGGCAAAAAGCTGTGTAGTTATGAATATATTAATGGAAGCTTTGTTTACAGTGACAAAAACAACCCTAGAAATAACACAAATGAAATGATTGGGAGAAGGGGGTGAATATATTTAAATGTAATGGATTAGATTATGTTATTAGAAAAGATGAATATTGGAAAGAGAAAGAAAATAGGGGAAATACATAAGAAGATGAAAAGAGAAGAATAATAAATAGTATTATTGCATTAAAATTAATAGCCACAAAATCAAGAGAAAAAAGTTTTATAGTAAAATAAATCCAAAGGTAACTAAAAAATAGCATATTTATATTAGCACACACATATAATTGAAAGATTTTAAAACAAATTGTACATAATTTGGAGTTTGTGGTATAGCACAAATTTTTTCCTGCATATGTTTATTTAAATGTTTATTAATGATGATAGTTATTAAATATATAATAATTTTTTAAAGGAATCAGTAGATGGGAGCACAATGATGCTCCTATTAAAGAAGTTCACATCGATCAAGAAATATCCATTCCAATAGGGAAATATATTCATTCCTTATTTAGAGATTAAGAAATAAAGGAGGCCATAACTGTTACTTAATCTAATAATTTGATGTCATTAGGAAAATCAGTTTCTTCAGTTTGCTTTAGATTTATGTACATCATATTATTTGATCCTAACATTACTTTGTAGCATAATAGTATATAAATCTAGTCAGAAAGGAACTTAGAGGCCAGAAACTATGACCCTGGTTGAATAAATGAATTCCCAATGTGACCCAGGCACTATGTATGAAAGGTAGGATTCAAAGATGGATTCTCTGACTCCATACTTAGAATTCTTTCAACTTCATGATAATATTAAATGTATTAATACCTCTCTTTTTATTGATAAGTAAACTGGGATTCAAGGAACGTAAGTGAATTTCCCACCATTGTATGTGTAGTTTTGGCAAACATAAGGTTTGGGCTGGAAGTGTATTGTGAAAGTAAGTGTCATAGTCAGGATTTACATCTAAGTTTCCCTAACTCCAAGTTTAGTATTCTTCCTAGAATTCTAGCAGAAGGACCTATATGTTTGTAAGAGAGAGAATAAAGAACTATAATTCAACAGAGCATAGCCAAATCATAATAGCTTAAAGGATCATGTATTTAGAGCTTAGTATTTAAATATATTTGATATTTGACTGTTTACCAACATATTTTGTATGTATTACTTCATTTAATATTCTCAACATCTTTATGAGATCAGAAATCCAAATATTATGTTCCCTTTTATAACAGATAAGGAAACTTGATCTCAAAGATATGAAGTCACTTGTCTGACATTAAGGATCTGGTAAATGGCAGTGAGGACTTGAACTTATTTTCTGTCTACCTAGTTTGGGGTTCTTACTACTGGGTTACACTTTATCTATAGATGTCATTTTTCAAGATAAAAAGTGAAACATGTAGTCCAGTCATTGTTTGGGGTTTTTCATTTCCAAAATGCCATATCACTAATGACAGATGTTTTCAGGAAATTGCCTTTGTTGTTTGAATGAATTAATAGAATAGAATGTCTGTTTTGTCATTGTGTATTCACAGCCTTAGGCAGAAAATGACAAAGAAAGGGGAAAGGAGAAAAGAGGAAGAAGACTTGAGTGGGAGTCTACAATGTACAACAGTACTCTTTTTTCATTAATATACTTTTTTTCCCCTAGAGATGAGTTCACCCAAAATAGAAGTTAAACTATAACTCTCTAAGTCCCCCTCCACATTACAATGGGCTAAACCAGTGTGAGTCTTGTTTTATTCCATAATAAAGAAATATTTCACTATATAGAAAATGTAATAAAGGGATACACTGTATGTGGGCAAAGGAAGCATGAAAGGAAGGACTACATGAGAACACTGTAACCCTAGGCATGTACACAGAAGCTGAGAAGTACTTAAGCTGAGCTGTAAAGGAAGTCATACACCCAGGGACAAAAAAAATGTAAATAAGGCACAGCAAGGCTACATCCCCATGAATTGGCAGGGCTCTATGGCAACTAGAAGAAGGAAGCTCAAGTGGTTTATGATGTCATTAGAAACTGCATTCTTATGTGTAGCTCTCCCTAATGACAGCTCTGTGGTGAGTGAAGCATTTAGCTATTTACTCTTTTTTTATGAGCAAAGCATGTGTTCACTGGTAAAATGCTCTTCAAGTCATGTGCATCTTGCCATAACAAGTTCCTATTTTTTAGAAGTTTGTTCTTATAGGAAACAAAGGAACCCTAGTCCCAGTTTTTATTGGCTGCTGCCATTTAAAAATTGGCCAACTGTCAGTATTGCTTTTCAATGGATGTTAGGTGAAGGTTATCAAATGCTAGGTGTAATTACATAGCCACAGAAAAGATTTCTTAATGTAATAGAATAAATATTTTCAAATAAATGTTGTTCCCTACTAAATATTTTCATGGGAGGCTATACAATTATTCTAATAATTTTGTCATTGTTCAAAATATTATTGGAGCAATCATCAAAATTTTTCTAAATCATTCAAGTCCAAATGATGTCATATTTAGGATCATTTAAAATATGTTTATTTTGTTTTGTTTTAAAGACATGAAAGGAAAATTGTTGGTAGTATGTATATAAAATACAATTCTCCTTTTACATATAAGAAATTGAGAGGTTCTGTCAGTTGCTACAGGTAATATAAACAAGTGGTAAAGATGGGATTTGAACCCTAGACTTCTTTGTCTAAATCCAGTAGTTTTTCAAACAATGTAGTAAACAAATAGGTCTTATTGATCTAGATTGATGCCTATGTTAAAAAACAATCAAACAATCATGTCCATTTCAGTTTGATCACATATTTTAATCATAAAAGACTTGGTGACAAATTATTTTTAACTGTTTCCACAAGTCAAACTATTAATGGATGAAGACTTGCCACCATTAAAAATGTTGTTGCTCAAAGGAGTGTTTCATGTTTTGAGCAAGGATGGCTCTGTTGGAATGAGTATAGCTCCTTGCCTGAGTCTACTTTAAGAAGGGAAATATTCTTTGGAAGGTATAACTTCTGATATATTATTAAGAAATTGATCAGATCATGTTATAATCACATATTATAGTGTATCATAGTCTAGCCAATCAATGATGAGATTGAATTTGAAAAGTTGACAGCATTGAAAAAAAAAGACTTAAGATTAATTTCCATGACTAATGATGGGTTAATTGGCAGTCTTCATATTTGTTTCATAGTTCTAAATGTCTTCTTTCACTGAGCAAATCATTTGTGAAATGGATTAAGCTTCTAATTTAGTTTCTGATTAGTCTATGGCCTTCAAAATAGGGTTAAAGTTTCTGAGGTACTCAAGAACCTTCTCAATCAAAATCCTTCCAAAACCAATATTAGTTTGGAAAGTGAATAAAGGAAGGGAAATATGAAATCTTGAATCAAGTCTGACCCTTTCAAACCCTGGAAAAGTCAATCATATTTCAGAGATATCAAGGATTCTGTAGAGTAGGGTTCTTGTAGTAGAGCCTCTGCATCAATTCTGCTTAAAGATATTTAGCCCCTGATAACATCCCATGAAACATCCATGATAAATTAACTTCTTTCTACTTAATATATGTTATTTCATTCCTCATTCATGTCAACAATTTCAAATACATGCTGCCACGATTCCATTTATACACTTGAATCCATATTGAGAGGCAGCATAGTATAATGAATAGAGAGCTGATTTTCAAACCAGAGAATACTTGAATTCAATTTTCACCTCTAACATGTACTGCTTGCCAGTCACTTGACCACTCAATATTTTAGGCAACTTTCTAAGACTCTACATTTTAGAAGAGGCACACATATGTACAGGTAGAGGGAGTTTCCTCACCTAGGAATTGTGTATACTAATGAAATTATATGTCCAGACCCTAACCTGTCTCATTTCTTGCTACTTGATTCAAACTTAATGAATGTACATGCCAGAGAACCATGAAGTAGGCAAGGTTCTTGAACAATCATGTAAACATATCTCTGTGAAATTAGCTGTATGCATCTTTGCCTATAGAACTGCTGTGAGGGGAAATTAAGATCACAAATGTGAAAGTGCTCTGTGTTATTCATGGAAAAGAGGTCATTAAATATATCCAATCTATTATTATAATTGATGATGCTGAAAGTCAAATACTGAGATCTTCCCTAAATACCAGATATCATCCTTAGCTTCAGGTGCTCTTCATTCATTAGATCAAGGAAAAAGGCAGCAAAGCCCAAGTTAGTGAACCTGCTTACATGTAAGCATTCTAAGGAATCATCTTGAAACTATTGGGGTAAGTGGCTCTCATGTCACAACCACAAAATGCCCTTGGGCTTGAGTTACTGGTCCTGAAAATGACTATTTCTTTCTAGATGATGCAGTGGTGGTATTCCTGGACTCATCTTCATTCTTCTTTAAAAGCTCTGAGACCTAAAATAGCCAATCTTTCTTTGCTATGACCATTTTAAACATTTCCATTTGCACAGCACACCATGTTTCACCTTTCTGACATACATAATAAGCCATTCTGATTAAATATGCCCAGGACACTCTATTAGACCTTGTTCTATGGATCTACTGAATGTCAGTGTGTCACACAAACACACATACATACACACACATACTGTATATATAAATTCAATTTAATCTTTAGCAAGATAATCTCACCTGTCCTGAAAATGTTCTTCATTTTCTATTGGAGTCTTTCTTTTAAATCTGATGCTGAATAATGGTACTGACAAGAAAATCATGATTTTCTTTCTCTTCCATTCATGGTCAGATGGAGAGACCATCATTGGCATGCTTAATAATCAGTTTTAAATTGAAGTGTAAGCATAAACATTTCACCTAAATTAATTCAGTTTGTGTGACTATTTTTTAGCTATAACTTTCATTTGGTAAGGTATCTCAGAGATATTTTCTTAAAGCATGGTTGGCAGATTCCCATGGGACTAAGAGGAGAAGAAAGGAAAGGAAGGGGAAGGGAACAAGACTGGAGTTTTCAAGGAACTTGAAAGGAAATCTGCCCCAAATTGACAATTCATACATTAGAACTGGGAGAGACATCTAATCCAGTTCTTTATTTTACAAATGAATAAACTGAGTCTCAGAAAGACTACATATCATAGAGATAGCAAAGTGTCAGAAATTTTTTGATTTTGTGCATATATGTATACACACATGTGCCATTGTTCAAATATCTAAAGACTTGGCAAATGAAGAAGAAAATAGAGAAGACTCATTATTTGAATATTATAATGTTTATTTTTGTTGATGACTCCTAAGTGAACAATAAAATAACATCTATAGTTTCAAAGTACATTTTCTAGAATGTATATGCAAGAGAAAAGGCAAAGAATGAGTTCAGAAAATAAAACACATCACAGTATGGTAATAATAATAATAAAATTGCCATTTATATAGTACTTTAAGTTTTCCGAAACATTTGACCTCAATAGCACTCTGAGGCAGATGCTTTTATTATTATCCCAGTTTTACCAATGAAGAAACTAAGGCAAGTAATGAAGTGAAATGATGAACCTTGTCTCACAGAGCTAATAAGTGTCAGTGGTAGGATCTGAATTCATATTTCTTTGATTACAAATTTAGTGTTTTGTCTATTATGCCACCTAGCTTTCTCCCTAAGTAGAAGTACATATAAAATAAATCTACTCAGTTCTAGACTAAATGGCACCTATTTTTTTCCAAAATATACTTAAATTCTCCAGTCTTATTTGGGGCTATGATCCTTTCTGGGATATAAACCTGAACTAGTGTCTGATATCTTTGTTGATCCTAAAGTAAGAATAGTATCTATCCCCAGGAAATCACTTCAGTGATTTGGGAATTTACATTAACCTCCTAAATTGAGCTTCCTTACCTTCATGGATTAATTTTATTGCTCTATCTTACAATTATCGGTCAATCAGGGTGGATAAGGTCCATTGCATTCTGTCTATATTTAAAATGTAATAAGTTAGGTAATTTCCTATCATTTCTCATCAGAGAATATGAGTCTATCAGAGATTTTCCCCATCTCAAAACAAAAAACAAACAGTAATACCATACTTCAATTGCTAAACTTATAAAAAGATACTTTGTTTATTCCTCCATTAGTAGCTCTCCTTACACTTAAAATATTTTACTTATTTATAATGACTTATGAAACCAGTTAAATTCAAGGCACATGAAACTGCCTTTAAAGATCTCACAATATGACAGCTTTTTAGATGATGGAGTTTAAAGTATGGACAATATTTTAACAAGGAGAAGGCATTCTAGGTGGAAGAAACAGTGTGAGCAAAGGCACAGGGCCAGAAATTGTGGAATATTTTTATGTAATAGTGACTCTAATTAAAACTAAAATGAATTAATTATGGACTATATCTAATTGATTTATTAACTATTTAACTCATTAATTTCTCATGTTTGCCAGGATTATAAACCAATGATTAAATTTCTATTTTAATGAACCAAGCTAGAGATTCTAGGGGTGAATTGAAAAGAGTCTATGTCCCCAGGGAAGATTAAATACAGAGTGTGAAACCAATTCAATGAGCCAAGTCAGTAGTGTCAAGAAAAAGGCTACCACCCCTCACATTTTCATAGCAATAAAGCCAAACTCTGATTTAGTTAAAAATAGAGAAAGCCATGTTTAACCCTATGCTAGTGACAGGAATATTACATTATCATTTTTAAAAAAGTTGCGAATGTCCATTTTTTTATTCATTTAATGAAATAAAGAAAAAATAAACTGCAGTAAGTTAGTAAGCAAAATATACATACCATTCCTTCTTATTCACCTTAACCTGTCAGGACTCTGTGGGAAATAATGATTGCCATAACATCATTTGTTTCTGAGATCAGCTAATAAGCACTGAGAACTAAAACTGTTTTCAAGTTCATCTCCAAGATGTACCCCAAGAGTGACAAAACAAGTAACTAAAAAAAATTATGCTAGATTATTCTTCTTTGACACATTTTGCCTTTTTTTGTTTTTCAAGAAAGAGGAAGATATTTACCATTGTTTCCCCCCTGTAGACCAAATTCATATAATTTGTATTTTCCATCATTTAAAATGGAAGATATCATTCAATTATTCTTTATATTTTTCCAAGAGGAACAATGGATGAAAAAGAAGAAAAACAAGAATTAAACTCAGTCTTGCCAACAATAAAGAAATTAAGCATAGTGAAGAGATATCATTGATTTACATTCTTTAGGCAGGGGGATCTTGTAAACATATGTTCCCTGTCTCATTTCTTCTTAAAGGTTCCTAGATTCATTCTTGTACTCTTACTGCCTCTTTAAAACATAATCAGCTTTCCTTTGAATTTTGTTTTTTCTCTCTATCCATGTCAAGGTATATATACATATATGTATATATATATATGTACATATATATATTTATGTGTGTAAAATATTTATAATACACAAATCATTATATGTGTACATACAAATAATAGTACTTGACAGAACTAAAAATCTCTTAACAAAGGTATCCACGAGCAAACCTTAGGTCATTTCCAGAATTATCCCCCCCCCCAATTTTTTTCAGTGGAAAAATCCTTTCTCTCACACTGATGAAAAAATAAAATTTACACTTACTAATAAAGATTTGACTCCACCAGAAAGTAAAGGTGAAAGAAGTTTCAGCCTTTTATCCAGGTTAAATTTCTCTTCACATGTCAGAGAGCTCTGGGTAATGTTATATCTTACAAAGAGAGAACAGAAGGTTTGCTCATTAAATGAGGTCAGAAAGAATTCCTCTAAACACAGTTGAAAACACTATTAATTGCTGCTCTTTAGTTGTACTAATTTTATAACAACAAAGTAGTAATATTCTTTTTATTCTTCTCAGAAAAATCATTAAATAGCAATATAATCTAATTAGTCCTAATATTACCCAAGGTTTCATCACTAACAGTTGCTAAACACATATGTCTTGAATTTTATAATATTCAGACCAGACTCAAAACGTCATGCTAGACTTTGAGAATGATAAAATGACAAATAGTACATAATCTTTGCCCTTAACAAACTTAAAGTCTACTAGGGAGATGATTGATATGCATTACTAACTATAGTACAAGTCAACATGTGGGATTAGCATATAGGGGAAAGTCAAAGAGAAATTTGAGATTCACTTCTAGCCACAACTGTCAATGATAGGTTTCATGGGCACCAGAACTAAATCCAGAAAAAAGGAAAGAATTCCATTAGGTAATAACACTGAGAGAACTAACTGGAGTGAGGGATTAAGTATTTTGATTAAGAAGTAATCTGTGTATTAAATGTCTGTGATCACTGTGGAGGGTGATTTGGAAAGGGGAGAAAACTGACCAAGACAGGTTGTAAAAGAACATATTCCATTCATCTAGTAAGAGAGAATGACTGTCTGAAATAGTCTGGTTGAAGAAGAAAAGGAAAATAAGAGAATATACAGAAAACATGGTTGTATTAAATTTCTAGAATTTGGCAGTTGATAGAATCTGGCCTTATCCCATTATATTTAAAGATTATTCCAATCTTTTCAGTATGGGAAATAGGGAGAATAGGGATATCAGCAATACAAAGAAATAGCTTAAATGAGGGGTAATTTTTCAGGGAGGCTGGAGAAGTGATGAATTTAGTTTTAGATATCATATATGATGGCAGAGAAATTAATTAGATGAAATTATCACTCTTCCCCAATGTTGTGATTGTATAATTTTATGGTCAGAATTAGACTTAAAATCAAAAGGCATAAAAAATGATATTTAAAGTAAAATATATTCTTATCAACTATCTTTTTCTCTCTAATTTTCTGAACTCAAACATGTATAAAGATTTACACAATAGTAAAATAATTAGAACCCACAAAGGGTTCTAGTCTTGACTCTTTAGATGATAAGTTGCTGTTCAACTTTATAAGAATATATAAATATGTGTTAATCAATGAGAAACCAGCAAGGGTTTTGAGCAATTGCCACTCACAGATCAAACTCACAAAGATGGATAGATTATCAGAGGCAGAAAAAATCTGATAACCTTTCACTACTGGAATGGCAGTTGGGTTTTATTGTTATCTATCAACTACCTGGGAATAATACAAAGATTAGCAACTCACACACTGTGGGTTCTTTGAGGTAAGAGGAAAACAAACAGGAAAGAAATAAAACAGTTTAATTGTATTATTAGGGTTAGGAGAGTGGGTGAGGTATATCTGAAACTAGGAATCTCTGACAAGAACTGGATTGCTAAGGGGTAGTTTCTCTGTCAACCTAACTTCAGTCAGTCTGATAACCTTAGCTGAGGACTAGAGGGAGAGAGCTGGATATTGGGGTTTCTCACAAATGGTCCAGGTCACTTCCTTGATGGCTTCAAGATACCAGGAACTAACTCCTTACACAGCAAATAATCCAAGAGATACCAGGTAGGGAAAATGCCTGTAAGCTGTCCACCAGAAAACAGACACTATCCACTGCTAAGGTTGTCTTGAGAGATGTTGTCTTCAAGTTTCTCCAATCCCTGCTGGCTGGACTTCTGCTACAAACCCCTCTCACACCAGCAATGACAGTTTTCTCTCTCCTCTCTCTTCACCTGCATTCCATTCAGTATGTCCATGGCTGAAAGCCAAAGTTTTGCCCTTACTTAGCCTGCCTGCTAAATCTGCTCTCCTACTTTTAAAGTCTATTTCCCTATTACAGCAGTCATGGTTAAGTTATTTGATTTTGTCAAAACTCAAATATAAAAGAATTGGTTAAAAATAAGATAAAGTTAGATATGGAGGGATTATTAGAATAAACATCTCATATAAAAGAGTCATGGAAGAAAGAAATGTTACAATGAAAGGAAGTAGGGGATGGAGGGATGATAATGTTAGTACTTTATTTTCATTGTTTCTGGGTAAAAGAAGGAATAAGTTTCATAGAAGGTTAATTTTTTCTTTACTTATAAGGAGTTAAGTGAGCAAGAAGTAAAAAAATATTTATAAAAAATCTAAGAAGGGCATATAGATTAAGAAAAAGAAGAGTAAGGGGATAAGACAAGGGAGAAGATGATAGTGGTCATTTATATTAACAAATAAGAAGTTAAATGAGGGGTAAGGGCAAGAACTCTTTAGAAGGGTAAATAGGTCAATAATTAGAAGGGTAAGGAGAGGAGAAAGAGGATGGAACCTTAAAAGGGCAAGGGAGGAAAATAAAGGTGGAATTAAAGAAGGAATGGGGATTAGGGATATAGTGGTATTAGGAAAATTATATTTCTGAGAAGGAGTAAGAGAAAAAAGAGAGATGAAGGAAAAATAGTGAATAAAGATAGAATGTAGGAGGAAAAACAACTAATAATTATAACTTTGAATGTAAAAGGGATGAATTCAACCATAAAGTGGAAACATATTATAATGGACCAAAACCCAAAACCAACTAGAAACACATTTTAAAATGAGACGCATGCATAGAAAAAAAATAAAGGGATATAGAAGAATATATTAAACTTCAACTGAGAAAAAACAAAGCAGGGATAACAATAATAATCTCAAACAAGTTTAAAAGTGAAATAGATCTAATTAAAAGATAAACAAGGACACCACATTATATTAAAAGAAATCACAGATAATGAAGAAGTATTAATTCTAAACATACATGCACCAAATGTTATATCATCCACATTTTAAAAGGAAAAGTTAAAAGAATTACAGGTGGAAATAAATGATAAAATTAAAATAGTCTAAGATTTAAACCTACCT
The DNA here is from genome assembly GCF_016433145.1 of Gracilinanus agilis. Lineage (NCBI taxonomy): Eukaryota > Metazoa > Chordata > Mammalia > Didelphimorphia > Didelphidae > Gracilinanus > Gracilinanus agilis. The sequence goes on from NC_058131.1 coordinate 598,073,723, forward strand.
CTCTCAAACGTGGATAAACATAACAACAAAAAGGAATAAGAATGAAGTTAAGGAGGTAAATAAAATCTTACGTTAATTAGTTCTTACAGATATCTGGAAAGAAGTGAATGGAGAAAGAAAGAAAAATACCTTTTTCTCAGTGACACATGGAACTTTTAGAAAAACTGGCCATATATTAAGATGCAGAAATTCTATAATTTGATGCAGAAAAGCGAAAATACTAAATGCATCCCTTTAGATCATAATTCAATAAAATTCCATTTTTAAAGAAGCCTGGAATCACAGAATAAAAATGAATTGTAGCCTAAGCAATCTAATCTTATATAATGAGTAGATTAAAGAATGTCATAGAAAAAATAAATACTTTGTTAAAAATAATAATAATAATAATGCAAAAATACATGAAAAATTATGGGATATAGCAAAAGCAGTAATTAAAGGAAAATGTATATCTTTCAGGGCTTGAATAAATGAAATAAAAAATATGAGTTGGATATACAAATTTTAAAGATTGACTAAAGTACAAATTAAAAGTCTCAAATTGAATACTAAATAGGAATTTCTAAAAATTAAAGATCAGATTAACAAAATTAAGTGTAAGAAAACCATTCAATTAATAAATAAAATTAAAAGTTGGTTTTATGAAAAAAACAACAAAATAGAAAGTGTTGCATTAATATGATTTTAAAAAAGAGAAAAAGCAAATCCTGAGCATCAAAAAATAAAAAAAAAATTTACCACTATTGAAGAGGAAATTTTAAAAGAATCATTAGGAGTTATATTGCCCAATTTTATGCCACAAACTTAATAATTTAGCTGAAATGGATGAATACTTACAAAAATATAAATTCCTTAGACTAACAAAGGAGGTAATAAAATATTTAAATAAACCTATTTTAGGGGAAAAATAAATCGAACAGGTTATAGAAAAATTTCCCAAGAAAAAAGCTGCAGGACCAAATGGGTTAACAAAGAATTTTACCATACAGTAAAGACCACCTAATTCCAATATTAATAAATTATTTAGAACAATTGGTTAAGAAGGAATCCTGAAAAACTCCTTTTTTATGAAACAAATGTGGTGCTGGTGCTAAAACAGTAAAAGCAAAAACAGAGAAAGAATATTATAGATCAATTTCCTTAATGGTTATTGATCTAAAAATTCTAAATAAAAGAATCAAGAAGACTAAAAAAACATATCACAAAGATTATACATTATGACCAAAAAGGATTGATACCAGATATGCAAGGACAGATTAATATAAGTAAAACTATGGGCAAAATTTATTGTAGCAAAAAAGCTGTAAAATCTTATAATTATATCTTTTTTAAGGCATCTAGACTTTTACTTTTTTTATTTAATTTTTAAATTTTTTAGAAAAAATTTTTCCATGGTTCCATAATTCATGTTCTTGCTCCCTCTTCCCCCTCCCCCACAGCCAATGCACATTTCCACTGGTTTCTTCATGTGTCATCGATCAAGACCTATTTCCATATTATTGATAATTGTTCTAGGGTGGTCATTAAGAGTCTACATCCCAAATCATGTCCGCATCAAACCATGTGTTCAAGTAGTTGTTTTTCTTCTGTTTCTACTCTTGTAGTTCTTCCTCTGAATGTGGGTAGCATTCTTTTCCATAAATCCCTCAGAATTGTCCTGGGTCATTGCATTGCTGCTAGTACTGAAGTCCATTACATTCTATTTTACCACAGTGTATCCGTCTCTGTGTATAATGTTCTCCTGGTTCTGCTCCTTTCACTCTGCACCAATTCCTGGAGGTCTTTCCAGTTCTAATGGAATTCTTCCAGTTTATTATTCTTTTGAGCACAATAGTATTCCATCACCAACATATACCACAATTTGTTCAGCCATTCCCCGATTGAAGAGCATACCCTTGCTTTCCAGGTTTTTGCCACCAGAAAGAGTGCAGCTATAAATATTTTTGTACATGTCTTTTTCCCTATGATCTCTTTGGGGGTATAAACCAAGCAGTAGTATGGCTGGATCAAAGGGCAGGCAATCTTTTAGCTCTCTTTGGGCATAGTTCCAAATTGCCATCCGGAATGGTTGGATCATTTCACAACTCCACCAGCAGTTCATTAATGTCCCAATTTTGCCACATCCCCTCTAACATTCATTACTCTCACCTGCTGTCATTTTAGCCAGTCTGCTGGGTGTGAGGTGATACCTCAGAGTTGTTTTCATTTGCATTTCTCTAATTATTAGAGATTTAGAATTTATTATATCAATAAATGTAGAAAAATCCTTTGACAAAGGCAATACCCATTTCTTTTATAAACATTTAAAGCATAGGTATAAATGGATTTTCCTTAGATTAATAAGAAATTGATATTTAGAATCATCAGCAAATATCTATAATGGGGATAAGTTAGAAACCTTCTCTCTAAGATTAGGAGTAAAACAAGGATGACCCTTTATCATTAATATTATTTAATATTGTACTAGAAATGCTAGCAATAGTAATGAGAAGAAAAAGAATCAAAAGTATCAGAACGGGCAAAGTAGTCATAAAACCATCTCTTTTCACAGATTATATATATATATATATATACACACATATTTATACATTTACATATAATTATATATATATAACTGCTGCTTTAATCTCTAGATTTAGATAGATAAATGTACTCTTAGAGATTCAACCAAAAATTAATTGAAAATGTCAATTATAATCAATTTTAGCAAGATAGCAGGATATTAAAAAACCCCACATAAATCATCAGCACTCTATACATCACTAACTATGTCCTACAAGAAGAGATCACTAATCTAAACTAAGCATAATTAGAACAAGATATCCAGGTGTAGATCTTCCAAAACAAATGCAGAAATTATATGAACATAATTTCATGAACTGCTTCAAGTTCTTCTAGTTCTCATAGATGCTTTACTGCCAGGGCACTCTCTCCTCTTTTCCTAGTGATCTCTATATGTAGCTCCATGTTCCCTTGTTTTGATGTGGTTTATTATTATTATTATCATCATTTTCTGGTGGGGTTGGGGCAGAGCAGAGCATCTTTTACTCTGACATCTTAGGTCCCAGAATGCAGCCCTCTTGGAGATTTTGAAAAAATATGGACACTAATATATTGTTGGTGGAACTGTGAACTGATCCAACCATTTTGGAGAGAAATATGGAATTATATCAAATAGGTATAAAACTCTACATATTTTTTCCTAGTAAAATGACTATTAGGTTTACTTTCTAAGGTAATCAAAGAAAAAGAAAAAAACATGCTCTAAAATACTCATAGCAGCTCTTTGTGTAGTGGCAAAGAATTGGAAACTGAAGGGAAAGTCATTTGATTGGGGAATCGCTGAACAAGTTGTGGTATGTCATTGAAATGGAATGTTCTTGTGTCATAAGAAATGACAAACAAGATGATCACAAAAAAACCTGGAAAAACTTATAAGAAGTGATGAAAATTGAAATGATCAGAACCAGGAGAATATATATATAGTAACAACCAAAATGAATGATGATCAACTGCGAATGACTAAACTATTTTCAACAAAGCAAGAATCTAGGACCACTCCACTGGACTCATAATGAAAAAGGCTATTCACCACCACAGAAGAAATATATGGAATATGAATACATATTGAAACATTCTTCACTAGATTTTCTTCATGAATTTTTCTCTACTGTAAACCATATGTCACTTGTTTCACAACATGATGAACAGGGAAATACATAAAATAATATGTGTACAAACTATATAATGTTAGCTTTTTGGGGAGGACAAGGGGTATAGCAAGGGGAAAAAAGAATGAAGCATAGATTTTTGAGCATAGGTAATGTGAGAATTGGTTTCTTTTAGAAAAGCATATTTATTGTAATTTATTACATATTTATAACAGATATATTATATATTATATCATGTTAGGTATAAAATGAAATTATTATATATGATCAAAATTATTTCCTAATATGTAAATTTAAAAAAAGATATCTCAATTATTTCCCAATTTTAAAATACAATAGTAATTTCTGAGTCATAGAAGTAGTGTATCATATGCAAAAGGAGGACTAATGCATATTAAATAGGAAACAAGAACTAATCCTTTGAAGAAAGAAGTTATGGGATAAAGAATACTGAAAATCAGAGTAGTGAAGTGGCTCAGTGGATTAGAATGACAGGCCTGAAGTCAGGAAAACATCTTCCTGAGTTGAAATCTGGGCACAGATCCAGACTAGTTCTGCGACTGTGGGCAAGTTATCTAACCCTGGTTGCCTCAGTTTCCTCACATATAAAATAATCTAGAGAAGGAAATGGCAAACCACTTCAGTACCTGTGCCAAGAAAATTTCAAATGGAGTCACAAAACTTTGGACTTAGGTAAAAAACAACTGAAAAAACTGAGAGTCACCAGAAAAAGATCAAAGCCTAGGTTTAACACTAAGAAAGAGCTGGAAAGTGGAGATCAATTTGACTTTCTTCATATGAAAACAACAGAATAGCACCCCTAAATTACTTAAGAGTTGAAAACAAAGTAAGATTAATATGAGGAAAGTCTTCAGGAAAATCTTCAGAACTGTAAGAATACTCAGGCAATAGAATATGCCTGAGGGGGTAACTTAGTGATCCAAACATTAGGTAAAAAATGTGTAATCTTTTGGAAACTACACATTCAAATCTCAAAGGGATGGATTCAACTTTTTATCCTTATGACTATACAAAAGCTGATCTTGAGTTAATAGTATAAAGTTTCTCTCTTTGACCACATTATTGAAAGTCAAGATTTTAGCTGCCCAGAATAGCTATTAACAATCTTAGCCTGGTTTCCTTCAGAAGGAAGACTTTAAAAACCAGCCTAATTGTGTGTCTGAATTTTCTTCACTTTTCTACCAGTTTTCAGACTAA